>NC_056733.1:1570931923-1571176923 GCF_019279795.1 Protopterus annectens | reverse complement strand
AATGTGGCTGTAATGACTGAGATGGTTTATGCTACAGGCTAGCAGCATATCATTATGTAGGGAGGAATGAAGACAGTAGAAAAGGAGAGTATACAAAGGTGCAGCAAAGGATACCATGGTGACAGAGGCATGCAGAGGGAAGAGAAGGAGAAAGGAGAGAAAGTGTGAGAGATGTGAAGAGAATAGGGAGGTAGGATGAATGAGAGGCAGTAAACGAGGGGATGACCAGATCAAATAAGGAAGGATGAAACAGGGGTAAAGGGGTGTGGGAGAGCTGCAGGGTTCATGCAATGTGACCTGTGTGAATGCAGCTGTACTTTCTTTGGGTGAAGAGATGCTCCTTGAACCATTGCCTGAAGTATAAGTACTTTTGAACGTCAATAATTGAAAGAGGAATGGAGTCCCATAATTTAGGTGTAAGCATAGAGAATGCTCAGTGCAACCAAGTCTAGTTTTTTTCAGTTAGTAGGGTGAGTTGAGACTGAGCATTACCCCTGAAATTATATGTGGGGGTTTTGGTGAAAAGTTTATGAGTGAGAGGGGAATGTCATCTCAGGAGAAAGGGTTTTGTGAATTAATGATCCTAGTAGGAGGTTGGCTCTCAGATATACTAGGAGCAATTTAGCTTTGGTGAGAGTTAGGCAATGACATTCATAGGTTCATAGGTAGGTACTAGGCTATCTGCCTGAGGGCATTTAAAAGCCTAGCCAGAGTGTGTCGGCTTTTGCTGCCCCATTGATTAATTAACTGATCCTCTGTCAAGCAGAGCCAATGAAGTGATCCCAGGGGTGTATTTTCTGTTACCCATCCACTCACCAAGGTTTCTCTTGAAGAGTGATAGTGAGGGATCTGCCTAATGTAGTTTGGAATTTTGTTCCAAAGCATGGGGAGTTTCTGTGACAGGAATCTGTCCCTCCAGCATGTTCTATTTATTGTTGTGGTGAGGTTTAGCTCACTAGAGCGCATGGCTCGCAGTGACTTGGATTTCTTTAGGTGGAGCATGTCCATCAGTTCTGAGTTGGACATGGCTTTGTAAGTCAGACAGAAATCACCTCTGAGTGAGCTATATGCCACTTAGTACAGCAGGAGTTTTTTCAGTCGAGCTGCATAGGACATATGTTTGCGGCCAGTAATACTCTTGGTGAGGTAATTTTGTGATCTTTCCAGCTGTTGGAAGTGTCTTGTGAGGTACATCCCAAATGGGGCATTGTACTCTATGGTGGGTCTGATGAGTGATGAGTAGAGGGGCACTATAACCTCTTTATTTCTAGATGCGAACCCTTTAGTACTTAGATGGGCCACATAGAAGGATTTCCTAACTACTTTAGCAATATGATTGTCAAAGGAAAGATTACTATCTACCTGGGTCCCCAGATCTCTTATTACCTCTTCTGTATTAAGGGGGCTGCCACCTATGTGGTAATTAGTAGGTGTTTTGTTTTTCCCAAACGGGATGACTATGCATTTTTTGGCATTTAGCTTGAGGCCATGACTTTGACACCAGGTGTTCATCTCAGTAAGGCCCTTTTGGAGGATGCCCATGTCAGCCGGAGACTCAACTATGGCTCCTAGTTTGCAGTCATCAGCGAACTTGGTTAGCCATAGTCCTCCTGTGTTTGCCTGTACTTCTGAGAAGTATATGCCAAACAGTAGGGGTCCCAGGACTGAGCCTTGCAGGACACCACTTGTGAATGGTTTAGAGTCAGACCTGGAGCCCGCTATTCTTACCGTGTGAGTTCTGTCTGTAAGCCAGTTGGCAACCCGTCTTGTGACGTAAGGGTTTATGTTCAGGCTGGTAAGTGTTTCTGTAATACCCGAGTGGGGAATGGTGTCGAAAGCCTTGGCGAGGTCAAGGTAGGCTGTGTGAACCACCTTTCCCTCATCTATGGCCTTGGTGACACTGTCTTGAAGAAGTCAACCAGGTTTAGTAGGCATGATCTGCCCTTAACAAAGCTGAACTGGGTTGGGTCAAGTATTTGGAGGTTCCCAATGTCTTTGTTAATGAGTTCCATGATGATGCGCTCTATAGCCTTGCAGACCAGGCTAGTCAGGCTTATGGGGCAATAGTTACCAGAGTCAGTTGTGGCCCCTCCTTTATGGAGTGGAATAACCGTTGTTGTGTGCCATTCTATGGTCAAGTAGCCTGTGGAGAGGTTGAGGTTGAACAGCGTGTTTAGATGGGGGGTTAGTTTGTTCTGTAGTTTGTGCAAGACACAGCCTAGGACACCATCTGGCCCCATTGATGCTGTGTTTTTGGCTTTTGAAAGGGCTGTTTTCACCTGTGCGTCTGTGATTTCCAGGACACTACACTTTTCTGGTACTTTTGTGGGCCCTTTTGGGGGTGAGAGGGGGGTGAAGTTTGCACTACATCTATCTGCCAGGATGTTGGCAATATCAGTAAGTTCAGTATAGTTTGTGCTATTTTGCACTAGTTCAGTGCATATCTGTGAGTTGCCACTTAGATTCTTAACATAGCTACAGAAGGCTTTGTGGTTATCTTTTGAATCCTTGGCTATTTTTCTTTCGAAGTTAGCCTTGGATGATTTTATGAGGGACCTTAGTTTCTTATTGATACTGATCAGGGATGTCTTTCCTTCTTGGGATTTGCTTTTTTTCTGAACTAGTTTCCTCCTTCTATTGTATAGCCTGTTTATGGCAGGGGTCCACCAGAATGGTTTCCTTCTCTTAGAGGAGTGAGTCTTGGTTTTGCTAGGGATGGCACGATCCATGCATATTTGTAGGCGCTCATAGAGTGCATTTGTAAAAGTTTCTGCACCTTGGGCAGCATTATCCTTTAGCGTGGGGGCTGTGAAACTTACCGCCTCTGTCTTAAGTAAGGTGAAGTTTGCTTTAGAAAAGTTTTTTACTCTGGTTTTCTTAGTTGGGGGTGATGGTGGGGTGTGGACATCCCAGCATGATTAGTTTATGGTCTGATCTAACCAGTGACGGGTTGACCTACAGTGTGGAACACCTGTCGCCCATGTTGGTGATAACCAGGTCCAATATGTTTTCACCTCTGGTAGGGGAGTTTACCAGCTGATCTAGGGCATTTGAGTTGATGAATTCCAGGAAGCGCTGGGCCTGGGAGTTTGTACTCTAGTAGTTTTCCCAGTTAATGGTAGGGTAATTGAAATTGCCCAATATCAGGGTGTTCGGTAGGACCTTCATGTTTTCCAGTGTCTCCAGTAAGGTGGAGTGGTGGTCCTGGGTCACGGAGATGATCTGCAGCAGGTCACAATTTGCATTGCAGATTTGCCCGATGTTAGGTGCACATGGATGATCTCAGAGGTATCATGCTGCGCCACTAACTTGGAGGTGTAGGTATCCTTGATGAATATGGATACACCCCCTCCTTTTGTGTTTTGGTCCGTGTTCTGTGGCCGAAATGTGTGGTATGAGTTGTAGCCTGGTAGTGATGTGGTGTTCTCTGGAGCCTTGAACCAGGTTTCAGTTACTGCACAGATGTCAACGTTCTCCATACTGACGAGTGGTTCGAGCGCGTGCATTTTAAGATTTAAACTCCTGGCATTGAGTAGCATAACCCTGTTTTTGGGAAGTTAGTAATGAACTGTTAGATTTTATCAGAGATTGTTTGCACATTAATGGCATTTTTCTTTGAGGCTGCAGCTATTATGGGTAAGCCAAATTTGAGCTGAGATAAGAGCCTTCATTTGCCGGTGGCAGCTTTGTCCGGCTTGGACAGAAGAGGTAATAGCTTTTTTGCCCAGAACAGTAATGTGTTGATGTCTTTGCATGTGTTTTGGATGTGTAATTGAAAATTAAGAGATTGGTCTAGCCAAATGCCAAAGGATTTGAAGGATGTGGTAGTTTTATGCCAGTATTGTTATCCTCTTTAATATTAAGGAGGCCGGGTGCTTTGGCTATTTTTTGGTTAGTTCCAATTGCCTTTGTTTTTGTAGGACTGATTATATATTTCTGGCCTATTAGCACATTACATAAGGGTTTGGAAGTCATCTTGCAACTGAGTTTGTATAATAAACTGGGATTTCTTTGATCTATAAATGGCCATGCTACGGTTGTTACCTGCATAAAGAATTAGAAGTATCTGAGAGTGATTTGGCCTAATGGTTAAGGTGTTTGCCTTACAAACACAAGGTACAGGGTTCGAGTCTCACAAGGGATAATTGGCTAGGCTTAAAATGGCTCGCAAGGGCAGTTAGCCTAGTACTAATCTATGAACCTATGAACCTATCAGATGGGAGTTTGTTGATAAATATAAAACTAGCAGAGTGGCTAAAGTGAATGCTATATGTGGTCTTACTAATGGCAGTATCAACTGTTTTCTGATTCTCTTAGTTACACTCCTGATCCAGATAACTTACATTTGTTGATTACTTTCACTTGTGAGATTCATTTTAGGCTGCTGTTTTGTGGCCCTTCCATATCCTTCCAATTCTCTACCTACTCCCACCTTTAGATCATACTTAGTCTTCGGATACCGTAATGGCAGTTTTGACATGCATATCTGTACATTCCTTTGGTCAGCTGGCAAATTAACAGATAATTTCTGATTTTGCAAACATTATTATGTTGCCTCAAATACCTATCCCATTCCATGGTTTTCTTTGTATCCAACATAATGGTTTTATTTAACAGAAAAAGATCATGTATAATACTATTTCTATTGTAACCGATAAAGCCTTAGCTAGCTTATAGTGTCTGGTGCAGCTGCCTGATCTGTTGCCCCTAATATAAGGACTTTCTGCTAGAAAATGTGGCAAGTTACTTGCTGCAGGTTTAACAAGCAGGTTGCTACAGTTATAATACTACACATGAAGCACTTCAGTGCTTCAGCCCTGACTGCAGAAATAGTATTGGCTTTCCTTTCTGAATGCCAGTACTACAATACTGCACCATCAGCAACTGATGATCAAGCTACATAACACCTTATGCCCAGGGCAGCTGCCCCCTTTGCCCTGCCCTATTCCCATTTCTGGGTAACGACAGAGAATGATAATGGTGCAGGCCCCAGTGGTGTGCTGGTAATCCCTTTCCCGATACTGCACTTTTACTAGTTTAAACTGCTACCCATTTTCTGTCTGAGTATGTTTTCCCTCCTTTAACTTTGCATGCACTTCTGATCATACCTGTGATGTTTTCATAAAATTAATATGCCACAGTTCTAACCTAATCATGCTTATATGTGGGAGTTACAGCATGTAACACAGACTAAAGCCAGAACTTCAAGTTCAGTATACTCAGCAACGCATTAAGGCAAAATGAAAACAACCTCAGTTCTGTAGAAGAAAAAATCTCAAACAAAAACAGTCTTACAGCTCTGGTTTCACATCCACCAAAGATTGTAATTGTAGGAAAACTTCAGGTAATCCTACAAATATATCCACATGTGTCTTCCTGTTGCACTACACCATCTTTTTCCAGTAAACTCTCAAACTAGTAACCACAAATAGTTACTACCTGTGTCAGAATATTCCCTCTTCACTGAGAAGCAAACATCTCTGACATGATGTTCTAGGCTCTTCCTTTTAACTGCATTTTTGCAGAGGTCCCAAATTAGTCTCTGTTACAGCATGCTATCTGCTCCTATATGATTTACATATTGCTTGGGTTATACATAATAGCTGAAAATTTAACACCATGTTCATAACAAAGCAGTATTTTCATTATAAAACCAGTCTAGCATTTTGAATATTTTTTAACATCCTTCCACTTTGCCCACTGAGTGTGCAGGTACATATACATAATGGCAATTCTCATCCTAGGACATAACATTTTACCAGTAATTATTCTATCATCTTGTTAGGTGACGTCTTTCTAGTTTCTACAAATAAATATGCCATAATACAGACAAACCTAAAATTCTCCAGGGCAATCCAACGCATACCTGTATAAGAGTCAAAAAGGTGTCCAAGCTGGTAGGGCCACTAGTAAACATAAGGTTTATTACTATCAATGTGCATAGAATTGGTGACAATGTAGCAACAAACAGCAAAAGGAAAAAGCAACCACAAAGTAATCCACAAATAAAATAAAGACACACTTTATTCCTCTAACGTCTCGGCCTTAGCCTTCAAGTAGTAAAGAACTTACAAAATACACAGTACATATATATTAATCAAAAACTAATTAAACAATTAATAAAAACAATTAAATTAACACCCTCCAGTTAAATTCTTCATTTAACCCATGAGGGTACAAAGTATCAAATTTTAAAATATAAATAGCTTCCTTAGATAACAAATAATATTTTATATCACAAGTGTCAAAACAAGACAAACTTATTTTTTCCAAAACTGTACCTTGAAGCCCCTCATTTTTGCTATCATGAAATTTTTTAAAATGCATAGCCACAGAGCTTTCCTCTTTCTTATTAATAATATTCCTAGCATGTTCCATTAACCTCAACTTAAATGCCCTTTTGGTTTCCCCAATGTAAAATGTATTACATGGGCATCTAAGTGCATAAATCACACCTTCAGAATTACAAGTAAAATGGTTGCATGTATTAAAAATAACATTATTTATATAAGGAAAACTATTAACTATAAAGTTACATGCTCTACATTTGCCACACTTAAAAGTACCACTAGGGAGTATATTACATTCAAGACTTACAGAGGGCAAGGAAAATTTACTATTCACCAAAACACTTTGGATATTCCTACCTCTCTTGTAAGAAAATCTCAATCTACCATCTAACCATAAAGCCACATTGTTAAGCGAAACAAAATAATCCCAATAATATTTGACCAACCTAACCAATTCAGCACTAAAGCTGCCATATGTGGTAACAAAATACAAAATCTCACACTGTTTATTAATCTCCGAACTAGGTGTTGAAGTATATTTTTTATGTATATTATTACTTATTTTCCTAACACCTATATTGAACAACCTTTCATAACTTCTCTGAAACAATTCATCACTATACCCTCTCCGTTTAAACATCCCAATAGTTGTATCTAATTCCCGCTTGAGAATAGGTTCAACATTACATAATCTAGACACCCGCAACATTTCACCATATGGTAAAGCTTCTAGTGTATGAGGCAGATGACAACTCCCACCATGCACATATTGAGTACCTTCATCAAATTTTCTATTAACTGATGTTTCCAATCTATTGCCATCCTTAATATTCAACACAACAACCAAAAAAGAAATATTCACACCCATTTTAAAACCATCAAATTCTAACGAAAATCTATTATTATGTAATTCTAAAATGAAATTATCAACAAAAGCCTCACCACCCTGAACAAGAAAGATTAAATCATCTATAAACCTATAATATCTAATAACATATTTACAAAAAAAAAGAATTTCTATATAAATATTCAGACTCAAAAAAGCCCATAGACAAATTTGCAATCATGGGGGCAAAAGCTGCCCCCATGGCCGTACCTTGTTTTTGTCTATAAAGGATATTGTTAAACTCAAAAAAATTATATGTTAAACAAAAATAAATAAGTTTTCTGATATATTCTGTAACTGGGTAATCACCCAAAAAAAACCTTACGGCCTCCATGCCAAATTCATGGCTTATGTTCGTATATAAACTCTTAACATCAAGAGTTACCCAGTACATACTATCATTCCACTCAACATCCTTGATTTTACTCAAAAAATCAAAAACATCACAAATATAAGAAGGTAAAGTTCTAACTGTTGGTAACAAAAAACTATGTAAAAAAGACCTATATTATGTAAAAAATAATTACACCCTAAGCTTTTATGTATTTTTGGTAAACAATAAAACAGGGCCATTCTACAACCTTCTAAATTAAACTTTTTCTTAACATCTACATCTGAAAAATAGCCCAATCTCTCACCCTTCTTCATTAATTCAGTATACTCAGAGACCGAGTCACTATACCTAGTAAATTCCACCTTTTCATAAACATTATCATTATTCAAATGCTCCTCACACATTTTAAGATATTGTGAAAAATGCATAACAACCAATTTATTACCTTTATCAGAAGGTTTAAATACAATTTCCCTCATTTTACTTAACATAAGTAGAGCCTTCCATTACTTTTGAGTTAAATTATATTGAATATCAGACTTGTATTTCAAAAACTCATTATGTGCACGTTCAATAGAACAATTCAATAAATTGGCAAAATGTATAACATCATTATTCAAAACTGAAGGCATAAAGTTGCTTTTGATTTAATACATTCAGTATCCAACTTATAATAAGCATCATATATATTATCAGAATCACAAGTATGAAAACTATCCACAGATGAATCAAGGCTGTCAACAGATGAAACTTTATTCATATCCACATTTACATTACGAAAAAAACTTTTCAAATGCAGTTTTCTACAAAACCTGAAAACATCGCTTTTAATGTCATATAGTCGTGAAACGACTGTAGGAATAAACTTAAGTCCACAATTAAGAACTGAAAGTTCAAGCTCAGAAAACGAATAACCGGATAGATTAATGACATAATTTTGCATGGAAGGTAAAGCTGAATTGGTTAGGTTGGTCAAATATTATTGGGATTATATTGTTTCGCTTAACAATGTGGCTTTATGGTTAGATGGTAGATTGAGATTTTCTTACAAGAGAGGTAGGAATATCCAAAGTTTTTTGGTGAATAGTAAATTTTCCTTGCCCTCTGTAAGCCTTGAATGTAATATACACCCTAGTGGTACTTTTAAGTGTGGCAAATGTAGAGCATGTAACTTTATAGTTAATAGTTTTCCTTATATAAATAATGTTATTTTTAATACATGCAACCATTTTACTTGTAATTCTGAAGGTGTGATTTATGCACTTAGATGCCTATGTAATACATTTTACATTGGGGAAACCAAAAGGGCATTTAAGTTGAGGTTAATGGAACATGCTAGGGATATTATTAATAAGAAAGAGGAAAGCTCTGTGGCTATGCATTTTAAAAAATTTCATGATAGCAAAAATGAGGGGCTTCAAGGTACAGTTTTGCAAAAAATAAGTTTGTCTTGTTTTGACACTTGTGATATAAAATATTATTTGTTATCTAAGGAAGCTATTTATATTTTAAAATTTGATACTTTGTACCCTCATGGGTTAAATGAAGAATTTAACTGGAGGGTGTTAATTTAATTGTTTTTATTAATTGTTTAATTAGTTTTTGATTAATATATATGTACTGTGTATTTTGTAAGTTCTTTACTCCTTGAAGGCTAAGGCCGAGATTTTAGAGGAATAAAGTGTGTCTTTATTTTATTTGTGGATTACTTTGTGGTTGCTTTTTCCTTTTGCTGCTTGTTGCTACATTTGGTTCCATGGCTAGTGATCCACAACTGCATCTACCGCGTATTTTTCGAGACAACGTGGATGGTACTCAGAGGTCTCTTGATAATTTCCTTACCAACTTTGCGGACCACCTGGAGCGTGGTTCCATTCAGAGAAATGTGGTTGGGAATGTGCTTACAACTTAGGAGAAATGGGAAGAAGATTTTATGTATTTTTGGTAAACAATAAAACAGGGCCATTCTACAACCTTCTAAATTAAACTTTTTCTTAACATCTACATCTGAAAAATAGCCCAATCTCTCACCCTTCTTCATTAATTCAGTATACTCAGAGACCGAGTCACTATACCTAGTAAATTCCACCTTTTCATAAACATTATCATTATTCAAATGTTCCTCACACATTTTAAGATATTGTGGGAAATGCATAACAACCAATTTATTACCTTTATCAGAAGGTTTAAATACAATTTCCCTCATTTTACTTAACATAAGTAGAGCCTTCCATTCCTTATCAGTTAAATTATATTGAATATCAGACTTGTATTTCAAAAACTCATTATGTGCACGTTCAATAGAAAAATTCAATAAATTGGAAAAATGTGTAACATCATTATTCAAAACTGAAGGCATAAAGTTGCTTTTGGATTTAATACATTCAGTATCCAACTTATAATAAGCATCATATATATTATCAGAATCACAAGTATGAAAACTATTCACAGATGAATCAAGGCTGTCAACAGATGAAACTTCATTCATATCCACATTTACATTACGAAAAAAACTTTTCAAATGCAGTTTTCTACAAAACCTGAAAACATCGCTTTTAATGTCATATAGTCGTGAAACGACTGTAGGAATAAACTTAAGTCCACAATTAAGAACTGAAAGTTCAAGCTCAGAAAATGAATAACCGGATAGATTAATGACATAGGGTTGGGAGGGTGGCCTAATGGTTAAGGTGTTTGCCTTACAAACACAAGCTGCAGGGTTTGAGTCTCACAAGGGAAAATTGGCTAAGCTTAAAATGGCTCGCAAGGGCAGTTAGCTTAGTACTAATCTATGAACCTATCTATAAACGCCATCCAAATCCCTTTAATAATGCAGGTCGGAAGTTACCTGTGTCTCTTAATCCTGAATACAAGTCTGCATTTGAAGAATTGGAAAGATGTATGTGGAAAGAAACTGCTACATTTTTTAATCTCTCTGGTTTACAGAAATATGCTGATTTGGACATTACACCTCGTGGATTGAGGGCGTATAAAGACCCATCCACTCCATTTGATTTAGAAAAAGATACTGACATTGCCTTTCATAAATGCTGGGTAGCAGCTGCACATAAATGTGCTTCTGAATGGGTTCAAATACTTACTGAACACGACAGAGTAAAACAGAAAGAACTGGGTGCTGAAATTAAAAAACTGTGTGAGAATCTTTTAACATGTACTTCTACCCCTATAGCAGATGACTTTTTGTGTAACATTAATATAAAATTGAAAGAATATGAAACTTTGTTATTAGAAAGAAAGAAGGGGAAATTACTTAGAGATTTACGGGATTATGAAAACGGCAAGGCTTTTCTTTCTAGAGCCAATAGAAAGAAGCCACGTAATCGCGTTCGTTTTCAAAATCATGATAGGGATGTGCGGAATTATAACTCGTCCTTCTCAGCCTCAGAAGGCTTTAATACATCTTATGAAGAGGAGGGGGACTTAAATTCTGAATTCCCTGCACTGCCAGCTGCACAATATTCTCATCGGTTTCAACAGACCTTTTGTGGTGAAAATGTCAACTCTAAGGGAGGTCAACAGGGGAGAAAACGTCAACGAGAAGCTCAGGCACCAGCACAGAAGGAACAGTATCCGCATGGGGGTTACAAGAGAGGTAAATGGTAGTTGCCTTTCTTTACCTTCCATGCAAAATTATGTCATTAATCTATCCGGTTATTCATTTTCTGAGCTTGAACTTTCAGTTCTTAATTGTGGACTTAAGTTTATTCCTACAGTCGTTTCACGACTATATGACATTAAAAGCGATGTTTTCAGGTTTTGTAGAAAACTGCATTTGAAAAGTTTTTTTCGTAATGTAAATGTGGATATGAATGAAGTTTCATCTGTTGACAGCCTTGATTCATCTGTGAATAGTTTTCATACTTGTGATTCTGATAATATATATGATGCTTATTATAAGTTGGATACTGAATGTATTAAATCCAAAAGCAACTTTATGCCTTCAGTTTTGAATAATGATGTTACACATTTTTCCAATTTATTGAATTTTTCTATTGAACGTGCACATAATGAGTTTTTGAAATACAAGTCTGATATTCAATATAATTTAACTGATAAGGAATGGAAGGCTCTACTTATGTTAAGTAAAATGAGGGAAATTGTATTTAAACCTTCTGATAAAGGTAATAAATTGGTTGTTATGCATTTCCCACAATATCTTAAAATGTGTGAGGAACATTTGAATAATGATAATGTTTATGAAAAGGTGGAATTTACTAGGTATAGTGACTCGGTCTCTGAGTATACTGAATTAATGAAGAAGGGTGAGAGATTGGGCTATTTTTCAGATGTAGATGTTAAGAAAAAGTTTAATTTAGAAGGTTGTAGAATGGCCCTGTTTTATTGTTTACCAAAAATACATAAAAGCTTAGTATCGCCCCCTGGGAGACCCATTGTTTCTGGGTGTAATTATTTTTTACTTAATATAGGTCTTTTTTTACATAGTTTTTTGTTACCAACAGTTAGAACTTTACCTTCTTATATTTGTGATATTTTTGATTTTTTGAGTAAAATCAAGGATGTTGAGTGGAATGATAGTATGTACTGGGTAACTCTTGATGTTAAGAGTTGATATACAAACATAAGCCATGAATTTGGCATGGAGGCCGTAAGGTTTTTTTGGGGGTGATTACCCAGTTACAGAATATATCAGAGAACTTATTTATTTTTGTTTAACACATAATTTTTTTGAGTTTAACAATAGCCTTTATAGACAAAAACAAGGTATGGCTATGGGGGCAGCTTTTGCCCCCATGTATGCAAATTTGGCTATGGGCCTTTTTGAGTCTGAATATTTATATAGAAATTCTTTTTTTTGTAAATATGTTATTAGATATTATAAGTTTATAGATGATTTAATCTTTCTTGTTCAGGGTGGTGAGGCTTTTGTTGATAATTTCATTTTAGAATTACATAATAATAGATTTTCGTTAGAATTTGATGGTTTTAAAATGGGTGTGAATATTTCTTTTTTGGATGTTGTGTTGAATATTAAGGATGGTAATAGATTGGAAACATCAGTTAATAGAAAATTTGATGACGTACTCAATATGTGCATGGTGGGAGTTGTCAACCCCCTCATACACTAGAAGCTTTACCATATGGTGAAATGTTGCGGGTGTCTAGATTATGTAATGTTGAACATATTCTCAAGCGGGAATTAGATACAACTACTGGGATGCTTAAACGGAGAGGGTATAGTGATGAATTGGTTCAGAGAAGTTATGAAAGGCTGTTCAATATAGGTGTTAGGAAAATAAGTAATAATATAGGTTCATGGGTTCATAGGGTAGTACTAGGCTAACTGCCTTTGCGAGCCATTTCAAGCCTAGCCAATTATCCCTTGTGAGACTCAAACCCTGCACCTTCTGTTTGTATGGCAAACACCTTAACCATTAGGCCACCCTCCCAACCCTTATACATAAAAAATATACTTCAACACCTAGTTCAGAGATTAATAAACAGTGTGAGATTTTGTATTTTGTTACCACATATGGCAGCTTTAGTGCTGAATTGGTTAGGTTGGTCAAATATTATTGGGATTATTTTGTTTCGCTTAACAATGTGGCTTTATGGTTAGATGGTAGATTGAGATTTTCTTACAAGAGAGGTAGGAATATCCAAAGTGTTTTGGTGAATAGTAAATTTTCCTTGCCCTCTGTAAGCCTTGAATGTAATATACTCCCTAGTGGTACTTTTAAGTGTGGCAAATGTAGAGCATGTAACATTATAGTTAATAGTTTTCCTTATATAAATAATGTTATTTTTAATACATGCAACCATTTTACTTGTAATTCTGAAGGTGTGATTTATGCACTTAGATGCCCATGTAATAAATTTTACATTGGGGAAACCAAAAGGGCATTTAAGTTGAGGTTAATGGAACATGCTAGGGATATTATTAATAAGAAAGAGGAAAGTTCTGTGGCTATGCATTTTAAAAAAATTCATAATAGCAAAAATGAGGGGCTTCAAGGTACAGTTTTGGAAAAAATAAGTTTGTCTTGTTTTGACACTTGTGATATAAAATATTATTTGTTATCTGTTAGAAAAATATATATATTCACATATGTGCTGCCTAGAAAATATATTTACATACATGCTGCCTAGAAAAATATATTTACATATATGCTGCTTAGGAAAATGTGTATTCAAACATTCAAACATATATAAGTTGTGTGGTCAGATATATAGAGAAATGTGTGCTTTAGACAGGAATAAATGTGCTCAAATCTATATAGGGAACAAAGGTTGAAAAATAGTATGATATGTAATGCATTTAATTCTGTTTTACTAGAATAATAGTAGAAATAAACTCATATTATTGCTTGAAGCATAAGCTGCAGTGTAATTAGAAATTTGGCCTTGGCAGCGTTCAGCGGCCTGGCTCATGTCTGTCAGTGAAGATTATTTTGCAAAGTTAGAAAATAATAAATCTGTCTGCATGTGTATCTTTTCCTGCTTCCACCAGAAGAATAGCCTTGTGCGCACTATCAGAGATAGTGTCCAGCTGGTAAACAAGAGAGGGACAAAGAGAAGCATTAAAGAAGACATGCACCCATTGTATTCGAACTAATCTAAGAGCCTTGAATTGGCTACATCCTCGGAAGGACATTGTGACTGACCAGGTGCTTGCAAGGCTGTAATATTCTCATGGGAAAAAGATTTTTGAAAAACACCATCTCAGCACTTTTCATAAGTTACTATGATGTAAAGACCCTGTCACTGACCACGTCAGTGAGGTGGGCAAAAGCTGATAGTAAAGTGTATAAAATACCATATGTCTCACCAATAAAATCAGACAAAATTCTGTACAAGTTTCTGTATGGTTTTTTGCCTCCTAATGTACATTAGAGTATTAGTAAATAAGATACTTGAGTTCTCCTGCATTACTGTTTGTTATTGACTGACATTGTTTTTGAATGCCAGATGATTTTTACAGTCTGACTTTAACAAATTTATTTAACATTATCTAAGGAAGCTATTTATATTTTAAAATTTGATACTTTGTACCCTCATGGGTTAAATGAAGAATTTAACTGGAGGGTGTTAATTTAATTGTTTTTATTAATTGTTTAATTCGTTTTTGATTAATATATATGTACTGTGTATTTTGTAAGTTCTTTACTTCTTACATTGGTGAGACTGGTAAGGTGGTGATGTGATGCTGGAATGCTTTGGCAGTCAAGGAAACAATGTATGCATATCTAAACTGAGATGTCTTCAGATTTACTAACTTCATTTGTTAAGTGGGTAGACTAGCCAATCAAAAATGAATCCCTTCAGTATAACCAGGGCCACAGTGGTCTAATTAAAATTGCACAGTAAAGAAATGAAGTTATGGTGTGTATAAAAGACACAGGGGCCAGAGTCATATAAACAATTTATGTAGCCACATTGTGCAGTCTACATAGTGCAATGCAGCCTGATGCTGGTTAACTATGCAGTAGGAGTGAAAATGCAACAGGTCAGTTGATGAGTGGGACAATGGTGTGGAGGTTAAGTGACTGAATGAGCCCAGGAGAGTGTATATAGCTCACTTGTGACGTTGAGTATTCACAAGTAAAAATGCACTGCTATGAGCACAGCTGATAACCAACCTTATGGCTATACAGACAACTCCCTACTATTTCCATATTATAAATGGGGAAGGAAATGGGGTGTATAGGACAAGCGGAAAGAGCAAGCAGAGGAACACATAGAGGGACAAGGTGAAAGGAAGAGTGGCATGGGTGTGGGGAATCATTGTTTTTTTTTTTTTTTTTGTGGGAGAGGTGCCCAATTCATTATAATTTCAAGGGTAGAGGAGGTAGGCAGAATGAGGAAACTGTGGGCAGGAAAGATTTTATAGACAGAAGAGGCAGAAAGACAAAGACAAAGAATAACATGGATGTGCTGACACAAATAAAGAGGGTAAGCACAAAGGAGAGAAGTAGACAGAGGGAGGACAAGTGGTGATAAGGAGGACTGGATAAACTGTGGAGGGAAAGGAAACAACATGATGGGGGAGAGGGTGAGGCAATGGCTGACCGCCATGCTATACAGTGCCATACCAACTAAGGTCAGTCACCACTGTGATTGCCCTCATGGTTGGACACACTGTTGGGCTGGTGGTCAAGGCCGGACAGCTGTGTGATTCTAACAGTTGCATGAGGATGCACTCCAGGCTGCCAATATGGGTATCAAGCCACTGGTCCACCAAGCCTGTCAACAGACCTCCCACCTCCTGCTGAGTGACATACAGGAACCCACTGGTGACACCTGAGATGGGAATCCTACATCCCCACTGGAAATAGACCACTACTAGGTACCAGAGAGCCCTCCAGTTCATGCCCTGCTGAATGAGCTACATCGCCCTGTAGATACATGGGCCTAATCATCACTGGAGACCCAACAGATGATGGCAAAGCAGATGCACAATGTGATGGCTGCTGCCACATCATGTGTACTGTTGCAACCAATGCTAAGATATTAATGTAAATGGAGGAAAAAATAAACAACAGAGGACAAAAAAGGGAAGAACTCAGTAATAAAGAGAGAAACACACAAGCAAAAGTAGTTTTCTGTAATGTATGGTGTGCTGGGTGGCAGTACATTCACTGGTGGAGTAAAATGCTATTAAACATGCAAAGGCAAACAAAACACAAATTAGAGACTGGAAACAAAAGTACTAAAGGAGTTTGTGTACCACAATAGGCAAGACTATATGCCACTGATCAAGTCATCCAAGTGTAGGGCATGTAAACAGTGCATGAGTTGCAAACAATGTGCCTGCAAGGAGCAGTGGATTTGCGCTGACCAACCCCCTGAGCCTGAACTGCCCAGCCCATAGAAGCTTAGCAAGTGGCATAAACAGTCAACCAAACACTTGCTACACAGCACAGTGGCGACCATGCCATGCCATGTACACATCACCACATAGGTCCAAAGTTAATACAAATAGGACAAGAAATTATGATAATAAAATCATGTCATGATAAGAAAGCCACCATGAAGCATTACCTGCCAGATGCATGCCAATATTATGTCAGGTGTAAGTGGCCCAGGTAGGAATAGTGGAATAAAATAAAGGCATGTTGAAATGACCAGAGTACTATATAGTTATGGCAGGGTGAAAGGCCATGGGTGTGGCACCAAATGATGCCAACCAATCATACCCAATGTAGACAATGACATCCAGGATGGTGGTGGAACACTCACTGTTAGTCTAGCCTGCATGCAACTAAACAAGAATGCCTACCTACATATAAGCAGCCACCAGTCACAACTAATATGTAGAGTTCCAGCTCCCACTCACTAGCCTTCTCATTCCATTGGCTACGAAGGTCATGGTGTGTGCTCTTTAGGTCACTAAGAGAATGCTGTCACTGTTTACTCTCTACCTTGGCAGGGCAGAGCCAGGCATCCACCATGTGCTGGAAGCCCTCATACATACTCCACAGCAGATGCTTCTAATGTGAGATAAAGAAAGATTTTGGTCTCCTTCTTGCTTCATATGAAATGCCTTCTTAACTCAGATAATTCAGAAGCCACAGTCACCTTCACAGGTTGCTATCTAGAGGAAATTGGTAGCAGATCCACACTGATGCATTTTGTGGGTATCACATGACGCACATCAATGGGCAGCGGGACAGCACAATGTAGTCAAAGTCCACCACATAGTCACATGTTACCAACCCTTCTGCCAGGGTGGAGAATGGTGGTAGGACAGACTGGACAAAAAGTACATGGCTCTGTACAAACCAAGTCATTGTCCATGGTTATGTCACAAGTGCACCTATGGGCCATGAAGCAGACTAAAAATCCTGCAGCCCAGTAAAATTCATGAACCTGCCCTCACGTGCAAAGACCACTTTGCAGTTTTCAGGGCATGTGTACAGAAAGGCACAACCCTCAATGTGCAGTCTAGAGCTGATACATATTGTGGTAAATGCGCAACATCAAAGACATTTACCATAACTTGCTTCATTCTCAGTTATCTTGCTATGAGCCCCAATACTGTGTGATGTAAACATCCTCTCTTATTGTACTAACCAATTTTTTCAAGATATTTATATTACTCTACAGAAGGAAGAAATTATATACACCTACTGTAGTGAGGTTACACAGGCTAATGGCAAGTGGGGAGGATGACTGGATAACTCAAATCTTTTGTCGATTGGGGGTTTGCTCCACAGATAGCTAATGATGTGGGAAAGTATAGAAAGGGTTGGGATAGATCTCTGCAGCAAATAACTTCATTAGTCTACAGATTACAGGTATGGAATATCTGTTGGAGGTAGAGTAAACTAGATAACTGTAAAACTTTGTTTTTTTGGGGGGGAGGAGCTGTACAGCAACCTGCTGACAGGGTTGGTGGGAAGCACAGGATGAGTTGCAAGGAGGAAAGAGAGAGGGCAGGATTCAGATACAGACAGGAATACGCCACCTGAGTTATGGCTGTGGGGCAGTGTGAGGTGGACTGTGTCCCCTGCTAGGCAGCTCAGACAGACAGGACTGTGTTGCAGTGTGCAATGCCTGCATCTGTACATTAGATATGGCACACAGTAGAAGGTGTGGGGTAGAGAAGGTACACTGGATAAATGATATAGGATAGGGGTGTATATACTGAAAACATGACAGCTGTGCTTTCATGGGTACAGGCAAGTTTAGGCTTATAATGTGGAACAGTTACAACACAGTCTATGTTGCCTTCCTGAAAATGTCCTGTGATACTGGAGTATGTTAAGAACTGGCACCTTTCGGAGGCACAGCTACACATGGATATATGACCAGTACAGATGGTGATACAAGTGTGTTCATTGAATGGGCACAAAATATATGTATGTCCACATTAACAAGTAGAGACAGGGAGCCTAAAGAGAGGAAAACCAAGAAACATTATCCTAGGTAGAGGGCAGTGTGCTAGTGAAGACCCTCCATGAGCACAAACAGTGGATACTAAGCAAACACAATAGTGAATGGACCTTCTGGGTATGTATGTGGCAGCAAATGGTAGCAGACAGTAATGCGGTTGGTGCCAGAACAAGGCAGACCCTCAAGTTCATCCCAGGGCCACCAACATGATTCTGCATGTCTGCAGCAAGGCTCATGTCATTGCACAGGAAAGGATAACCATTGGTTGGGGGTCCACTGTTGCAGACCACCCTCACTGCCGTGGAGGAATTCCTGCTAACCCTGCCAGAAGAGACTGAAAGGACCCTGTACCTGGTAGAGGCTGGGAAGTGACAGCTGAAATGCTGCACCATACCATGTCTCTGATAGGGATGCCCCATACTGGTACTAACTTAATTCAGTAACACATTTTAATGGTACTCCAGTGCCATGAGCTCATGAATGCTGAGAACTGTCATATCTCTTGTACAGACACATTTAGACTTCAGGCATAAAAGCATGCCACACGAGGTATGCCTGGTTTGATTCATTACATAGCTGTTATCTGTGTCATTGCTGCATCACAGGGAAAGGAAATTGTTGCATAATAGCAGTTTTACAAGCAGGTATTTATCTGTCTGCTTTCATGGATGTTATGGCTATGGAGTCCTCTGCTATGGAGAAAAACGTGCCTGATATAAGTGCTGCAATGGAGACTGATGATGATGGCAGCCTTACACTGGTACAGTCTGAGGGCACATTACCACTGCTGGTAACAGTAACTGTGGAGTTTGTACTGTTAGTTGTTGCTTAGATCTCTGTTGAAATTGGTTTGTCTCATCCACCCTCCCTATTTTTGGTTTGTAGTTTAAATTTGGTGGCTTTTGCAGTTGCCCGCCCCACTGTAGATTTGATCTGAGACACTCCCCCAGTCCCATCTCTTTACCACATTCTACCTAATAAACTCTTTCTGCACTTGCTTTTAGTCCTTTTTAATTTAATTGCATTTTTTAAACTGTGTTTGGTCTAATATTGCTACATACTCAAGTGTGCTAGCTTGCACTGCATGTGAATTGTTTTTACTACTTTTCTGTAAAAAAAAAAAAAAAAAAAAAACTGTATCCCTGTTTCCTACCTAATGGTAAGCACTAGGTAACCTGTCTACTACATAAGGAGTGGTTCTGGCCCAGAAATTGTAGTTATTGGCCTTTTGGACAATCTCTTCCATCTCTCTCAACTTTCTGATTTGAAAGCCTGCATTTGCACTTGTTTCTGTCCTGTAACTTGTCTAGTGCAGATACAGATTCTTAGTTTTAGCACATAAATTTGCTTATTCATGCTCAACACTTGTTCAGAACTTGTAAGCAGTAAATAAGCTACTAATTACTATAGCACTCAGTCTTCCTCATTACCTAGAGGAAAACAGTTTTTGTACTTACTTTCTCACTTGCTTAGAAAAAAACAGCTCTTGTACTCACTTTCCTCACTTATCTAGAGGAAAATAGTTTTTTATTCAGGCATGTCCAAGGGTCAGCTCCCAGTGTTCTCTCCTGTCTATCTGATGAATCTGGGCATCTTGAGGCAATGTAGAAATTGCCTCATGTACACAGACAACCCTCTCCTCCTACCACCCAACACTACAACCTGTGAGAGATGCACTTATCTAGCCAAACTGGAGGTAAAGCTCTCTCCAACCAAGACTGAACTTGACAGTCATGAGGAGACGGTAAACATTTGCACCACACCACACTCATCACATAGTCTCATTAGATCTACACCACCAAAATCAACACAAAGTATCACAAAAAACATTCACGGAGGCTCTCAATAATAATCTGTCTAAGCAACACAGACCTCCAAAGCAGAAACGTAAGCAACCTCCAACACAACCCAAATGACACACATCCCACAGACTCAGTGTGCCACTCAACCACAGCCAATAAGGCAAAACAACGTACCAAACACACTAGTCATAGGTGACTCTATAGCCAGGCACACTGATGTCCCACTCACCAGGCTAAACAAGTAGAAGCTTACTGTCAGCTGCCTGTCGGGTGCCAGGATCCGCCACATAACCCACGTACTCAGTTCATTCCACAACAAGTACAAATATGACTCTGTCATTGTCCATGTTGGTGTGAATGACATGAGACGTACCTCCCTGGACTACATGAAAAGAGACATGGAAGAACTCTCTGATCTTGTAGCCCAGGCAGGTATGACCCTAGCCCTGAGTAGAATTCTGCCATTGCCCCGAATGATACCGCAGTACAAGGACAAAATTATTGACTTCAACAATTGGCTTAGCTTCTGGTGTCATTCTAAGGGCATCCAGTATCTGTCTGCTTGGGATGACATGGTCGGCAGACCACGATGCTTTGCCACAGATGGCCTGCACCTGTCGCCCCTGGGATTCCGGATACTGTCTAAGGCTCTTGCTGCCCCTATAGTGCCTTTTTTAGGCAAGGTTCAAATAACAAATTCACCACCATAACAGGAACAGGCAAGCAAAAACTGAGGGTAATGCTACTCAATGCTAGAAGTCTAAATCTCAAAATCCACTGACTCAAGGCACTCCTTAAAATGGAGAACATCAATATCTGTGCAGTGACTGAGACCTGGTTCAAGGCTCCAGAGAGCACCCCTGCACTACCAGGCCATAACTCATACCACACTTTTCGGCCATGTAACCTGGACCGAAACACCAAAGGCAGAGGTGTGTCCATATTCATTAAGGATATCCACACCTCCAGGCTAGTTGCTCAGCATAATGCATCCGAGGTTATCCAAGCGCAACTAAGTCTGGACAAAACTGCAATCCAAATTGTAGCTTGCTGCAGATCCCCCACCATGCCCCAGGATTCCCACTCCTATTTTCTTGATGTACTGGAAAATATTAGGGTTCAACCAAACACCCTAATAATGGGTGACTTCAACTACCCCACCATTAACTGGGAAAACTACTCGTGTACCAACTCCTTAGCTCAATGCTTTCTGGAATTCATAAACTCTAATGCCCTGGATCAACTTATCCACACCCCCACCAGGGGCAACAATATCCTAGATCTAGTCATTACCAACATGAGTGACCGGTGTTCCACACCTGAAGTCAACTCCTTGTTGGTCAGATCCGACCATAAGCTAATCACCCTTGATATCCACATCCCACTCCCCATTAAGGAAACCACAGTAAAACATTTCTCCAAAGCCAACTTCATGCTTCTTAAGACAGAAGTGGTGAACTTCATGACACCCATGCAGATGGACAATACAGTTACAACTGCAGAATCCTACACAAATGCACTCTATAAGCACTTACACGAGTGCATGGATCATGCTATCCCAAACAGAGCCAAGATGCTATCCTCCAAAAAAAGGAAGCCAATCTGGTGGTCCCCTGCCATAAACAAACTGTACAACAGAAGGAAGAAACTGTTGCAAAAATGAGTAAAATCCCATGAGTGGAGGAGCTCTATGGTCAGCCTCAGTAAGAAGCTGAGATCCCTTATAAGATCCTCCAAAGCTAGCTACGAAAACAAAATCGCCACTAATTCCAAGGACAACCACAAAGCATTCTATAGCTATGTCAAGAATCTCGATGGCAACACTCAGATCTGATATGAGTTACAGCACAAAGGCAAGAAAATTATAGAACCAACTGATATTACCAACATCCTGGCAGATAGGTTCAGTGCTAACTTTACTCCCCTCTCACCCCCTAAAAGGCCCATATCTATGCAGGAAGAATGCAGAGTCCCTGTAATCACAACTATGCAGGTAAAATCTGCACTCTCTAAAGCCAAAAACACAGCATCCATGGGACTGGACAACATCCCAGGCTGCGTTTTACACGAACTTCAGAATGAACTGGCTCCCCACTTAAGCACCATGTTCAATAATAGCCTCGCATCAGGCTTTGTGCCCACTGAATGGTGCACAGCAACAGTTATCAAGCTCCACAAAGGGGGAGCCACCATTGATCCCAGGAACTATCGACCTATTAGCCTGATGAGCCTGGCCTGCAAGTCCATGGAAGGTATCATCATGGAACTCATAAACAAAGACATCGGTAACCTCCAAACTCAGGATCCCACCCAGTTCGGGTTTGTGAACGACATATCATGCCTCCTGAACCTGATCGACTTCTTTGAGGCAGTCACCAAAGCCATAGATGAGGGTAAGGTGGTTCACACAGCCTATCTTGACCTCGCCAAGGCTTTTGACACCATCCCCCATTCTGGAATTATAGCTAAACTCACTAAACTAGGTATAAATCCCTACATCACAAGATGGGTTGCCAACTGGCTCACTGACAGAACCCACACTGTAAAAGTTGCAGACTCCAAATCTGTCCTCAAAGCAGTGACAAGTGGAGTACTACAGGGTTCCATCCTGGGACCTCTCCTGTTTGGTATCTACTTCTCTGAAGTACAGGCTAACACAGAAGGCCTCTGGCTAATGAAGTTCCCTTCTACTCCACACTCATTAGACCCATTATAGAGTACAATGCCCCTTTTGGAATGTAACTCACAAGACATCTGCAGCAGCTGTAAAGGCCACAGAAGTACCTAACAAAGAGGATTACTGGCCTCAAACAAATGCCCTACACTGACCGCCTCAAAAAACTCCAGCTTTACTCCAAGGTGATCTCTGCCTAACATATAAAGCTATGTCAAACCCAGAGCTGTTGGACATGCTACACCTAAAGAAATCCCAATCTCTCCAAGCTACACACTCTAGGGACCTAAACCTTGTCACCACAATAAACAGGACATGCTGGAGGGATAGATTCCTGTCCCAGAGACTTCCCATACTCTGGAACAGGCTACCCATCTATGTCAAGCAAAGTTCTTCATTAGCACTCTTCAAGAAAAATCTTGATGAGTGAATGGGAAATAGGAAATACACCCCGGGGATCACTTCTGTATCTCTGCTCGACAGTGGCACAGGAAAATAACTTTCTTGGGTGGCATAAGCCAGGGAACATTGTTGGCTAGGCTTATGTAGGCCCTTGGGACAATAGCCTAGTACCTACCTATGAACCTATGGAGGGCACAGCACAACTCAACTCATGTCCAGTGTCACAGCTGTGTTGCTTGTGGAACCTGCCCCACCTTTCCAGAGCCCAGTGAGTGACAGGTCATGCCAAACACCCCTACACAAGGAACATGTACCCTCTGCCATTGCATCCAGAGTGGGCAGTGATGCCTCCACACAGCAGAAAGGCAGGAGTCACTGCTCAAAATGGGAGCGCCCAAGGGACATTACTCAACAGATATGCATGACTGTCATTCAGGCACAGACAGATGACACCACTTCCAATAGATGTACTGCACAGCCTACATGATGACATATATGAGAGTATCACCCAATTGACAGGTATATTTGACAGGTATATGGGTACTCTCACTTTTGCCACTGGACAGTCTGCCTCTACATTCCAAGTCTGATGCATTTCCCATGGTTACTGCTCATCTGCCCCCACTGTAGGCACACACCACAGGATAGGTAGGTTAACTCCATGTACAACTATTTTCTCTAAACCATCTACTGGCAGTGTACCTGGTGTGACATAGCATGACCATCAACACAGAATTAGCCTATATGTTAGTCAGACATATGGCACAACCATGCAGTTGTAGTCTTAATATTTGCCTTTGTCTTTGCCAGCAGGTGGTTGTGCCAGTGCCATTCTTCAGAGGAAATGTACCAGTGGCCAGGAACATTCACAGTCTGTATCATTTTCACCTGGGGTCCCAATACACCTGTTACACACATATACACATAATGCAACTGCATCTGCAGGAGCTGTGCCATCTAGAATCCATTTTAAACAACTACCCACTATATCTGGAGTGTCTATTTTATATATTCAAACGCTTAAATGTTCGAATCACTAAAGATCAAACTTTAGTGATCGAACACGTAAATGTTCGAATATATTAAAAATTAATATTTAAAAGAAAAAAAGTTAAAGTAAAGGGTTTAAGCGGGGGGGGGGCAAGCCCCGCTAAACCCCCCATACCCCCCACTACTTAAATATACCAACTCCGAGATTGCACTTCAGTGTGCTACAGTGCGGAAATGGAATATTTCCCATTCCCTACACTGTAGCATGATCTTGGAGTTGGTATATTTAATTAGTGGGGGGTGTGGGGGGCACAGACCCCCACATGGGGGGGTGCACGGGGGCTTACCCCCTGCTTACACCCTTTACTTTTACATTCTTTTGTTTAGTTTTTTTTTTTTTTTTAATATGTTCGAACATTTAGGTGTTCGATCACTAAAGTTTGATCTTTAGTGATTCGAACATTTAAGCGTTCGAATATATAAAATAGACCCTATCTGGACACATTCCTCTCTCAGAAAGCACTTCACCATCACTACACAGTACACCCAGTTCCCCCAGTTTACTTTCCATCTCACATATTTCTTTCCTCACACCACTATGTCATTTGCTAATCCCTGTCACTGTGTCCTGCCCCACCTGTGCATATGCTGTCAACTGCCCTGCCATCACTACTGTATTGTATGGGTCTGCTGCATACTGTGGCCTATCAATGAACTGTACAGCATATCCTGGGTGTACTGTTACAACTGTTAATTTGAATATTCATTATTCTGGATCATAGTTGTGAAGCCAATTCTGCATATTTGCCAGTGCTGTAGTGTATTGCTTCTGCCTCTGCCATGCATGGTCTTCCTTTACAGTGATTCCTCTGCTGCTGATACCAGCTTGTTAAGTCCTTTGATGGCAATCCCCTCTTATAAGCTCTTTGTGTATCACCATGTTGTGCAGAACTGAACATACAACAAATATCTTGCTGCAGATTTCTGGGATATAGGACAGTCCACCAAATGAGCTATGTAGGTACTGGAAGTGGGCCTTTATCAAACCAAACACATGCTCGTTGATTGTGTGGGTTTGTGACAGTGCAATACTGCACTGCATCTTCACCATGCGCTGTGATTTGCGTATTGGTATCATGGGCAATGGGCTATGATGATGCAACTGGTTACCTAATAAATAATGCTAAATACTACCTGTCTGAGTCCACACAGATGTAGTAATGCACATGGCCTCTCTGATAGCTATTTTCCTGAATTTTAGAAATTAGCTGCTGTGACACCTTTACTCAAGAGTGACCCTATCTGCGACCTTAGTAACTATACACCAATCAACCTAACAAGCCTAATATTTAAGGTCATGGATCATATTATATTAGACTTCTTCAGTACCAACATTAAATACTTTCTGCACTGGACCCATATCAGTTTGGTATTTTCAAGGTTAGATCATACTTAGTAAATGTAGTTAACTTCTTCAGTATGGTCAGAGAAGCTGTGGATGGAGACTATACAGGCCACACAGCATAGGTTGGTACTAGGCTATCAGCCCGAGTGCCTATACAAGCCTAGCCATAACAATTCCCTGGCTATTTCTTCCCACACTATTTACTTCCCTGGACCCCTGTCTAGCAGGGCTACTGACGTGATCCCCGGGGTGAATTTCCTTTCGCCCATCCAATCATCAAGGTTCCTTTTGAAGAGGGCCAAAGAGGTACTCTGCTTGACATGTATGGGCAGTCTATTCCAGAGTCTGGGGAGTCTCTTGGTCAGGAACCTATCCCTCCAGCATGTTTTGTTTATTGTGGTGACAAGATTTAGATCCCTGGAGCGTGTGGCTCTGAGGGATTGGGATTTGTTTAAGTGTAACATGTCCAAGAGCTCTGGGTTTGACATGGCCTTGTATGTTAAGCAGAGATTGCCTCTGAGTAGATGATATGCCACAGAGTATAGCTGGAGTTTTTTACGGAGGTCAGCATAGGGCATCTGATTTAGGCCTGCATACTTAGATGTGGCCAAAGCCTTCAACACTATCACTAATGTAGTTACTTCAAATAGGCTTAAAGACCTAAGCATTGACCATTATATGTTGTGGGGTGGATAGCAAAATGCCTGTTTTGACAGAATGCACATTGTTAAAATAGCAGGAGTCATCACAGAAAGCAAAACGTTGACTAATGGTGTACTTCAAGGTTTCATTCTGGGACCCCTCCTATGCAGTTCCATTTTCTGCAATATTCAAACTACAAACCAAGACCTTTGGCTGATTACTTTGCTAATGACTGCAGTCTAGGTGTTGTAATTCAGTCTGTTTCTAATCCTGAATATTACTAAAAGGACTAGTACATGTAAATCATTCATGTAAAGTTAATGGTCTCAAATTATATATGTAAAAAGTATAGTACTGTCACATTTGGCAAATGCATCTTTTCTGCTACCCATGGTATATACAGCACCCATCTCCTGATTGTTTTGCTCACTAACAATCTTGGTACCTTCATAAATAACTCCCTATTCCTTGACCACCATGTTATAACCGTGGTGAGGAAATCCTTCCATCTGTCCAAAGTAATATCCACAGACATGTCATGCAAGTCTAAAGAAGTTATTATTGCACTACACATAGCCTACTTCAGACACAGCACCCTTTTGGCATGCATCTGTCCATTAGCCTCACACAATTAGGAATAACCTAGAGGTTCCTGATGAAAACAATGGTCTACCCCCCCCCCCCACGAACTATCAAGGCAGGTTCAAAATTCTATCCCTGTACTATGTGGTGACCTGTGTCTGTTTTTCCAAGCCACAAAATATACTGTCCTCCTCTGTCTACACCTCCACAAAATGAATGGCTCCACAAACACCCATAGAAAAGCTTGAGCTGTATACAAAATTTGAGGGAACAAAAATATTTGTAGAGCCAAAGTTGTTTGCACAACATATAAACATAGCAGCTCCTATTTCTGCAAACAAAATGTCACTTTTGCTCTCTCATTCATCAATCCAATGCTGTCAATCTGGATCTGATACTTGCAGCCACCTCCTAAGCAGCCAGTGCTACCCATAGAGTTTGTAACACATGCAGGGAACAGAAAAAAAAACTTCAAGGCTTTTCTTCTGTATTGCTTACACACTGCAAACATACTTAAAGACTGTCTGGGGTTGCCAAGCCATCTTCTTCCAGGACTTTTTTGCATGGAGTCCTAGAACACAGTCTTGTCAGTTGATTGTTCAGAGAGGATGCAAAGAGGTCTGCTTGAGGAACTCCCTATAGATGGATCAAATCTTGGAAGACCCCTGATCTATATCACTTTTATGAGTATCTCCCCTGGTCCTGCTCAGCTTGACTGCCACACAGTTTTGCTCTTAGGGAATGTAGGATGCCTGTAGAGATCATGCTGTGAAGCTATTGTAGAACAGAGCATCTGTTGTGACTTTAAGAAGCATTTCAAAGTGAGGGCACGTGCATATAAATAGAAAGCACATGCAGACAGCAGTGCTCTTTTGAGTGAACAGCCAGAGTGTTGACATGTATGAGTGCAGTAGTCAGTCTGTTTAAAAGTTTATTCAAGTTTAAGTTAGTAAGCCTCAATCTTGATGTGTTTGCATGTAATAAAGCTGCTTGAAACAAACCCACAACTGTTCATCTGTTTTATCCTGACAAGATGAGCATCATGGTGTCAGAAGCTGGATGTCTGAATGACATGGTGTTAGAAGCGGCATGCCTGAATGGCATGGTGTCAGAACCGGGATGTCTGAGCAACAA
This sequence comes from Protopterus annectens, assembly GCF_019279795.1. NCBI lineage: Eukaryota > Metazoa > Chordata > Ceratodontiformes > Protopteridae > Protopterus > Protopterus annectens. The sequence continues at coordinate 1,571,148,907 of NC_056733.1, read as the reverse complement.
GAAACCAGATTCCTAGTCCCAACCTGCTCAAATGATTGAAAAAGGTCAGAAACGAATTTCAGGTAATTAAAAACTTGCATAAATGATTTATTTTGTAAAGAAAATGATGCAAAGTATTCGCAAAGCACTAAATGCATTATTAATCAACTGCAAAGCACAAAATGCATTATTGATTAAACAAAATGTTTGAAGCCATCTGATTTGCATAACGAGCATGTTAAAAGTCAAACGAGCACAAGAAAAGTATAACGAGCATGTTAAAAGTCAAACGAGCATAACAAGTACAATAAAAGGGCAAAATGAGCATGGGAAAGCAAAGCGGCTGCATTTATTTTAGTAAATGACCATGTTTTTTGATATGAGCTACTATTTCACATTGACTAAAGCTATTCAAAGTATAACTAGAGTTGTTCAAAGTATCTCTGAGTGTGCAAAGTGTTTGCAGTGTGTACTTTATTACGGTACAATTATTTTAAAGAGTTTACTGTGTGTAAAGTACAGTTCATTTGCAAAATGCAGACATTTCAAGGTGTTTCTTACACTGATAAGAGTGGTTTCACAAAGTACAATGATTTTGTGATTTCAAAGTGTTCTTGTGCTACACAGACGTATTTCACAAAGTGCAGTTATCTTGAAGAGTCTACTGGGCTGTTGAGTGTAATTACAAGTTTCTGGCATAAATGTCTGACATATATGTGTGTATGTTCATACATAATTCTAAGGGTCTTTATTGCTGTGTGTTGGTATGGCAGAAGCATTTCGCAGATCCAGTCCACTTGTGTTTGATCATAATATTGCAGAGAATTGAAGAGTATTTGAGCAGGAATACAATATTTTCATACACGCAGCTTTTTCTGATAAAGATGCACGTATGAGGGCATTTGTTCTGCTTGATCTAGCAGGGTCGGAAGCCACTAAAAGAGAGCATTAATTTGTGTATGCACCAGGAGTATATGCAGGAGAAGGGGAAAATCGTCATATTGTTGTACAAGGTGAATCAAGGGAGGACCCTGAGTGCTTGAAACATACATTTAGAGAAATGTGTAACCCCCAGTCAAATGTTACATTGGAGAGGCACTCATTTTATACAAGAGACCAAAAGCCAGGAAGCACTTTTTCAGCTTACATTACTGACTTAAGAAAAAAAAAAGCTAAAATGTGCAGATTTGGTGATTTCAAAGATGAATTGATAAAGGACAGGCTTATGTGTGGTGTTAAAATGCTGCAGTGAGAAAGATTTTGCTTTGAGACAGTGTTTTAATGTTGAGTAAAGCTACAGAGATTTATCAAATATAGGAGCTTACAGAAATGCACAAAAACATGCTTGCAAGTTATAAGAGCATGGTTTCAGCAGCCTTTAGAGCAAAAGTAGACAGCATGCAGCACGTGGCTAATAGAAACAGGCCTAAGCACATGGCATCTGCAGCCCCTGCAGGATTTCCAGGGAGAGTCCGTACCTTTCCAGCAAGTTCTAAGACTGGCTCAGTAAAATGGACATGCTCAGTGCAGCACAAGGGTGAATCTGAAAAACACAAGTCAAATCTCATTGTTAACTGTCGTAATTGTGGTGCCTATCACCAGTCCAAAAGAGAAAAGTGCTTAGCATGTGGTCAGCAATGCCACAAGTGTAAAAAATGGAACCACTTTCAAAAGTTTTGTAAATCAAGCAAGCCTCATTCATTTATTAAGAAAGGTCACTCAATAAAGCATGTTGATCATATAGAAAGCTGCAACTCTACTTTCTATATAGATGGTGTAGCAGTGGTTGGTGAAAATGTTAATGCAGTAGGTTTGTTGGCAAAAAATGAAGTGGTTTGCACTGTCCTGATTAATGGTATACCCACAAAGCTCAAAGTGGACACTGGTTCAAAGTGCAATGTTATGTCAGCAGAAACATATGCTAGAGTAAAAGCTGGTGAACAACTTAATTTGGCCAACTGTGGTAAGCTTGTTGCTTATGGAGGTGAAGAGATTCAGACTGAAGGTTCAGTGGTGCTTTCATGCTATTCAGCTGGGAACAGTTACAGCTTGCAATTTTATGTAGTCAAAAGATCTGTACAGTCATTATTAGGTCTCAGAGACAGTTTAAAAGTTAAACTGCTTTATTTTATCAAAGTCCATCATGTAAGCACATGTCCTAGTTCCAATTTCACTTATGCTATTTTCAGAGTATGCTGATATTTTCGAAGACAAGCTAGGTAAATTTCCAGTTGTGTACTCCATGAAATTAGACCCAGAGGTCAATCCAGTGGTCAGACCAGCGAGAAGAGTTCCAACAGCTATGCAGGACAGGGTCAAAGTCCAGTTAGATAAAATGGTGCAAGAAGGTGTGATTTGTCCAGTTACAGAACCAACTGAATGAGTGTCTTTCGTGGTAGTTGCTCATAAAAAAAAGCTGAGATGAAATCAGAATATGTATTGACTCAAAAGACTTAAACAAAGCATTAAAGAGACTCCACCATGCTATGCGTACAGTTGGGGACGTTGCTACCCTCATGCCAAATGCCACTGTTTTTTCTGTCTTAAATGCAAAGAGTTCATTTTGGTAAGTAATGCTTGATCGCAAATCTTCATGCCTTTTGGAATAAATTCTGCCAGTGAAGTCTTTCAGCGTGCAATGGAGCAAATTTTTTTCAGGCTATCCGTGTGCTACAATAGTACAAGATTTACTAGTTGGAGGCAATGGTGAAGCAGAGCATGACAGAAACCTCAGGAAAGTTATGGAAAGAGCACATGAAGTGAATCTAAAGCTCAATTTTCTGAAATGTAAATTCAGGCTACCAGAAGTTACGTATGTTGGTCATTTATTTACCAGTTCAGGCTTATGACCAGATCCTTCCAAACATCCATTCTTGAGATGCCAACTCCAGACAATGTCCAAGCCTTACAGCGTTTTCTTGGTATGGTTAACTATTTGGGAAAGTTTATACCAGACTTTAGTGAATTATCAGCACCCTTAAGAGAGCTGACATGCAAAAATGTTACCTGGTCATGTTTGGAACAACACCAGAGAGTATTTGATGACCTGAAACAGAAAATTGCCAGTCCACCAACATTAAGATACTATAATGTCCACAAACTAGTAATTCTTTTTTGCGATGCTTCAAAGTTCGGTCTTAGTGCAATTATTCTTCAAGAGGAAAGACCAGTAGCCTATGCGTCTAGAACTCTTACCCAAACTGAGATGCAGTATGCTCAGATTCAGAAGGAACTTTTAGCAATTGTGTTCGCATGTTCGAAGTTCCATGATTATATTTATGGCCGAGCAATCCAGACTGAGACTGATCATCTGCCTCTAGTCACTGTTTTAAAGAAGTCTATGCATACGGCTCCAGCAAGACTACAAAGAATGATGCTCAGATTACAAAAGTACAACTTCAAAATGGTCTATACAAAAGGTAAACATCTTTATCTCACTGATACCTTATCCAGATCACCTAGAAATACCACAGAAAAAACTTGATGCAGAGAATTTCGATGTCATGGAAGTGCGTAATTTTTCTACCACATGACTTGATGAGCTAAGCGATCATACAAAGACTGATAAAGTTTTACAAAAGCTCAACCACTGCATTAATGCTGGTTGGCCATCAAAGCAATCTTGTGTACCGACAGAAGTGCAGGCTTATTTTCCTTACAGAGATGAGGTGTTGATGGAAGATGGTATTATTTTTAAAGGTCCTAAAGTTGTCGTTCCTACTTCCTTACAACATGAGTACATTCAAATTTTGCATTGTGGCAGCCCAGGTTTCAAAGCTACCAAAAGAAAGGCAAGAGGACTAGTATATTAGCCTTCTCTGTCAAAAGATATTGATAAAGTACTTTCATCCTGTTCAGTATGCAATAGTATTAAACCGCATTTGAGCCACTTCAGCTAAATGAGATTCCTAAAGTACCTTGGTCAACAGTAGCCACTGACATATTCCAGTAGAATAGTCAACATTACCTGGTGTTGATTGACTCTTATTTGAATTGGCTTGAGATCGATCTGCTACCTAATCTAACATCCAGTACTGTCAATACTAAGTTGAAACGTCATTTCTCAGTCCATGGTAGTCCACACAAAGTTATTTCTGACAACGGTGCCCAGTTTACCAGTCAGCTATTTCAGAAGTTTTCAAAAGAGTGGTACTTTACCCATGTTACCAGCAGTCCTGAGTATCCACAGTCAAATGGCCTAGCTGAACGTGTAGTGCAAAGCAATTACTAGAGAGATCAAAGCGTGACAATACCAATGATTTCTTGAATTTGCTTAATCTCAGAAATACACCCTATGACAGTTACTTGGCTCACCTGCTCAGAGACCTCTTTCTAGGCAGACCAGAACAACCTTGTCTATCAGTTCCAGTTTGTTGGTGCCTAATGCTAAAAACACCAGATCAATCAAATCCCAACTAATCAAAAAGCGTTCATTCCAAAAGTCAGACTATGGTAAAATGAGCAGATTTTTCGTCAATTGAAAGAAGGAGAGATAGTGAGGATGCAAACTGCGAAAGGTTTTGATCAAATTGGTCAAGCGAGAGGTGTATGTGCCAAGCCGAGATCTTACTTAGTACAATTTGAGGGTACAGAATACAGAAGAAATTGCAGGCATCTTCTTCTGGTGCCTGAATCAATTATTGCAGCATTGTACTTGTGATGCAGACTCTAGATCTCAGAACAATCCAGACAATGTTCCTGTTGAAGGACATGTCTCAGTACCTATTCCTGTTCCTGATGTCTCAGATGTCCCTGAAGATGAACATTCATTAAAGACAGTCCCTGTTGCTAAACTCAGTCCTAATTTTTATGTCTCAAGATCAGGTCATATTTCCAGACCTAGTGTAAAATACACAGCAACCTGGACATGAATGTTTCATTTGTAATTAGTTCTGTAAATTTTCATGTCAAAGGATTATTTCTGTACAATTGCACGTCAATGATTATTGTCATTATTACTGTCTGTGACTTATTTCTCAAAGAGGGAGGATGTAGAACAGAGCATGTGTTGTGACTTTAAAAAGCATTTCAAAGTGAGGGCACGTGCATATAAATAGAAAGCACGTGCAAGCAACAACGCCATTTTGAGTGAACAGCCAGAATGTTAACATGTATGATTGCAGTAGTCAGTCTGTTTATAAGTTTAAGTTACTAAGCCTCAATTCTGATGTGTTTGTATGTAATAAAGCTGCTTGAACTGAACCCACAACTGTTTGTCTGTTTTATCCTGACCAGATGAGTGACAGCTATATCCCAAGCTAACATAGCTAGTCTGCAAAGGAGGTATGACCTGGTCATTTGTTGATGTACGACATGACTGTGGTATTGTCTGTAACCACGTGAAGAGGTTTTTGGGGACCACAGATGGTTCAGAGTGAGTGCCCTAATCAGGACAAGCATCTCCTTGATATTTATGTGATTGCATCTGTCCTCAGTGTCCCACCTCAACTGCACTTTTATTCCTCCTGAAACTGCTTCCCAAGCAAAGTCTAAAGTGTCTGTGGTGACTGATTGCTTTGGAGTAGGGAGGGAGAGGAGGAGAGCTGAATTTAAGGATATCTGTTCTCAACACCAAAAGATTTATCTTCTGACAAAACCCCTTGCACTGAGATTTGAAAAGATAAAAGAGTGTTGATGCCAGGACCAAATAGCTTTCAGATACCACTGTATCTTTCTTGTCAGGGTTACCATAACAATCATAGATGACATGAGACCCAACAACTGGAGATATTTCCTTGCAGTGATCAGTCTGAGTGGAAAACCTTAGAAATTTATCTAAATAAAGATCTATTTTTTTCCTGTGGAAGAAAAGCTCTTTGAACAGATGTGTCTAGCTGACATCCCAGGAACACAATCCTGTGTGAAGGAGTCAAGAAAGACTTTTGAATGTTCTCTTGGTATCCCAGCTGCGTAAGAGATCTCTCACTCAAGATATAGATTCCCAATGCTTTAAAAAAAAGACTTTTCAAAGATAAATAGTCTAAATATGGAAAAATCTGTATACTCTGTAGCCTGCAATGAGCTACAACTGGAGCTAGACATTTTGTGTGCACTCTTGGTGTGGTAGATAGTTGAAAGGGTAAGGCAGAAAAATGATAATGTGACCCAGTCACAAAAAAATTAAGAAATGTCTGAAGTCTGAATGAATAGGGAAGTGATAATAAACATCTTTTAAGTCTAGTGTTCCCAGGAAACCTGAAATAGGAAGAAGAGTTAATCATTTGTGAAGTGACATCATTTGAATTAGGGCACTATCACAAACAGATTTAGGAAAGAAAGATCCTAAACTGGTCTCCAAGCAGATTCTTTCTTTGGCACTCAGAACATCCTTGAATAAAAAACATTCCCCACCTGTGAAGGAAGAACTATTTCAATCAATCCTTGGGACAGCATGTGATGAAGAGCAGGTGGAAACAAAATATTCTAATCTGGATGATGAGGAATGACACCTTAGAAAGGAGGAATTTCCTCCCACTTGCCATCTGTAACCTTGATGAATGATTTACAGACTCCATCTGATTGAAACAATCTGTTGCCAAACAGAAAAATCGAGATTCAGACTTTATGGACAAAAAAAAGCGGCCTGGGTAGGAGGTTGTCACAAGGTCTCTTGAATAGACATTCAGACTTGTTGGACTGTCTTTGGTTTTGGGAGGTTTGAGACTGCTTTTTGGAATCCCCTTGCCATTTCTTCTTAAACATCTGCTAACCATAATTTTGTTGAGACCATTTATTCTTTTTTGCCAAAACGGGATGAGAAGATAGAAAATCCTTTGGTGAATTTTATAAAGAAGGGCTGAAAAATCATGGTGATTCCCTCAATCAGCTTGCCTCTTTTATCACACTTTTTGAATATCTCTGCAGCTGAGAAGCCAAAACACTAAACCTCTATGCAAAGGAGACTTTAGAAATCTCATTTTTATCATCATCTAGGAGGTACTGAGAATGCAGCAATGCAAACCTCTTAAAAACAGTAGCGGTGGCCATAGCATAACCCTGGAAGACGTATCAACAGAGTCATTCACACACTGCAAACAATGAGTAATAGAAGAAACTAAATTATTTAAAGTAGATTTTTCCTCACATGAAAAACTGCAGAGAGTACAGTAATGTAAGATCTTAACTTAAAGGAAAGCTCCACCTTAGAACTAAAAAAAATCTATTTTTCACTCTATCTTTGTTTTCTGAGAAATTTTAACACCTCAAAATCACTCTGATTGCTTCTTATAGAATTTTAATGTTTTCTGCAAAATGGCTGCCAATTGGGGCTTGGTTATCAATGTGATCTTGTTTTTCTTCAAGCTTTTCTCTTTCCCATAATTCATTTCAAGTCTGCTTTATATGATTCATGCCAGACATAAGGAAGTAGTGGTGTCTTCCTATGTCATTGACATATAACAGGATTTGTGTCAGTCACTGTCATCTTGTATACCTTGTGCAATAGGGACTGCTTCTTTTATTTCTTGAATGATCTACATTTGTGTGTGTCTCAGAGCTTATTTTACAGTATACTAAGTAGTTATACAGCTGCACCCAAAAAAGAAACTAAATGGCAGGCCTTTGTTCAAAGTACCTTTTTGTAGTCCAAGATGATTTGACAGTCCCCACCCCACCCTTTGGTAAATGTGTTGCTATTTTACAAGAATTACAAGAACAAATATTTTCTGACTTTTCTATAAATGTCACAGACATCTTTGATACTACATTTAAGCAGGGCTGGTGTTAGCATTTTGTGGGCCCCAGCAAATGTCAAGTTGGGGGGGGGCTCCCAGGACACTTCCAGTTTAAGTATCACCCTGTCATTGCCACCTCTCCTAAGGAGCCTTTTAGTCCAAGCTACTAGGAGTAGTTTGTATAGACTGAACTGTAGCTGCAATGCTCTTACATTAACACAGGCCTGTGTACCACTTTGTGTTTACCCATCTAATAGACGGACATTCACAGTTACTGGCATTAATTGCAGTGATGATACATTACAACTCTATGTACTGGAGTACAGGAATGGATTTGGGTGAAATGGTGCCCTAGGCACTGCCTACTGTTTCATCCCCCCCAAATAGTCACACACATACAATCCCCCAGTGTTCCCCTCTGTTTCCCCCAATTCTGAGGTTCCCACACCACAGACATAACATTTTTCTTCCTTTTCTCACATTTTGCCTTACTCTTCAGCTTTTTCAAGAAGCCATGATTTTCTATACACTGAAGTGCATTTAAAGGTTTTTTCCCTTTTTACACACCTTTTCTGTCAGTAATGGCTTGAACAGAATTTATAATTAAGGGAAGCAATTATGACTGTTCATCTTTTCATCTTTAGTTTTCCTTGAATCATTTCAATATACCTTTCCTGACAAAGGCAGCACCACAGTAATATCTGTTTAGAAAATGACTCAGTCAAGCCAGGGCCCTCACAAGCCAAAGGGTTATAGATGTATGGGGTGCATTTTAGGACATTTTCCTATCCTTTTAATCCAATGGCTTGCCTTAACTAAAAAAAAAATCAGGATTTCAGGGAAGTCATGAGTTGTGTCCAATGCCTAATGTTCAAAGCTGACAAATTATAAACTCACAATAATCTAACAAGACAACTATTGTGAGGAAACACAAATCTAATATGGGGGTATTGCCTGCCTCCCTAACCCCACAAAAAAATTCAGTCACTGCCTGTGAGTCCCTCTGGTGTTAGAATGGGATAAAAGCAAAGGTTTAGATGGCTACAGTCATGTATTTCAAGTGACTGCTGTCATATATACATAGAGATAGCATGCCTCTTCACTTCTCATCCCTCCCCCTCAAAGGTAGATGCCTGTATATGTGCCTGATGTGTGTTGTGAGGAAAGTGAAAAAAATAATGATTACAGTAATGTATTCCACTTTGTCATTCCTTAGCAGTATACTGCCTGTACGCAAGCTATAGTAACCTTCTTTGTAAACCTCCAAGCTGTATGAGAAAAGTAAAAGAAACAATGACAACACTGACCCCAGCCCCAACACAAGCTATAATGAACTCCTGTACAGACCTCTAAAGTTTGATGCTGATGAAAATTAAAGAAGTAATGACCATGCCATTCCCAGCCCCCCATATAACCCGTAGCAACCTTTGATGCACACCTCTGAGCAGGGCTAGTTTTAGAATGGGTGAGACTGACAGCAGAGGCCACCACTAAGTCCATGTGAAAATCCATTTATACATTCTGAAGTGTATGTAACTCGTAGAAGCTTGACATGTTTCAGTATTCCCTGATGTATTATTGTGCTTTACTTTTAACTTATTAGCAGCGGGTTTTATTGCTTCCAAGAAGAGGTACGTAATGTACCCAGCGGTAACACTAACAAACTAACACTAACAAACTAACATTAACACTAACACACACACACACTCACACACACACACACACACACACACACACACACAATACACACTACACACTACAACCGCACACACACTACACACACTGCACACACACTACACACAGAAACTGGAGGAATTCCAGTTTACCTGCTGCTTGGAGCTAACCTGAGCACATGGATAGATGCACACAAAGACAGGAAGGATATGTAGACAGCACACAGAAAAAAATCATAGCCAAGAACTCAGAGTAAATCACTGTGAAATGGCAGTGATACTCACTGTGCCAATGGCAATGAACAGGTGCTTTTACGCACATCCTTTTCTTGCCAAACTACAAAAGATAGCCGCTTATCATATGTAAGGTCTGTGTTTGTGACTACAAGTGAAAGACAACGTGGCCAGCTTATTACTCCTAAATATACTGTAATCAAAGCCCCCCACCCTCTGCAAGCATAACGGTAATGCTAATGGGACTTGCTAGTAAATCACTCAGGATTACAGACAGTCAATAAACCCAGCCATCAGAGTTTCATACTTCATGTTGCCCAAAAAATACATGTTGATGAAAAATATTTTATTCTACTAACTTTTAAAGTGAACTAGAGTAATACTTTAAAAAAGCTCTCTCCACCCAAGATTGTGCTAGACAGTCAAGAGGAGAAGGTTAATACCCGCACTACACCTCAAGCAACACATAGCCCTTCCAAACCCACACCACAAACACCCACACATAGCAACATTAAATCCACATATGCGGAGGCCCTTAACTGTATCCTGCCCAAGCAACAAGGACCTCCGAAGCTGAAATGCAAACAAACACCAATCACAACCAACCACATTGCCACAACAGTCAGGAAATCCTTCTATGTGGTACACCTCATCACTAAGGGCTTTTCATCCAGAAAAAAGGAGGTCATTGTCCCACTGTACTCATCCTTCATTAGACCCATTATAGAATACAATGCCCGGTTTGGTATGTACCTCTCAAGACATCTGCAACAACTGGAAAGGCCACAGAAATACCTCACTAAAAGAATCACAGGCCTAAATCAGATGCCCTACACTGACTGCCTTAAAAAAACTCCAGCTATACTCTGTTGCATACAGTCTACTCAGAGATAATCTCTACTTAACATACAAGGCCATGTCAAACCCAGAGCTGTTGGACATGCTACACTTAAAGAAATCCCAATCCCTCAGAACCATACACTCCAGGGATCTAAATCTTGTCATCACAATAAGCAAAACATGCTGGAGGGATAGGTTTCTGACCCAGAGACTCCCCAGACTCTGGAATAGACTGCCCATACATGTCAAGCAAAGCGCCTCTTTGGCCATCTTCAAAAGGAACCTTGATGATTGGATGGGAGAAAGGAAATTCACCCCATGGATCACATCAGTCGCCCTGCTAGACAGGGGTCCAGGGAAGTAAATAGTGTGGGAAGAAATAGCCAGGGAATTGTTATGGCTAGGCTTATATAGTCCCTAGGGCCGATAGCCTAGTACCAACCTATGAACCTATGAATTTTACGCCTTTATTTTGCTATTATTTTTGGCTTTGCCCACAGTTCTTGAGCAAAGAAGTTGAGTTCTAGTATCTGGTGTTCTGCCAGTATTTATAAAACGCCCTGAAAGAAAAAAACATCCCTGAAGATCAGAAGCATCAACTGTTGTTAAAATCTAAGGTAAGCGCTGATCTCTAGTGCTTACCCTTCTCATGTTCATTCACTAATTACCGGCTTCATCTGAACAGGGTCATATCATAACCCTATTTTGGATAAAGAGCGTAAGATGAATATTTTTTTTTCACCTCATTTTTTCCAAACCAGCAACAGCTTTTGTGGGGCCACCAACACAGTTGAGGATGACTAAGGGGGCTCCCCGCAACCACAGGTATTGCAGGTGACTAAAGCCAGCTACAGTGATAGTGCAAGGGTATTCTCAACACTAAAACTATGTCAGAGGTAAAACCAAATTTTATGAAATTGTGAAGCTTGTTAATTGACAAAACATAGTTACTATAACCATTGACATCTTTGAATTTTAAAGTAGATATAAATAGTTATTATTGCTCATATGGCTTATTAACTACACAAGACTGCTGTACTGCCTTTTGCTAGCTTTAAGTATGTTATAATATACCAAAATAAGAACTTGCTGTGGTTGGGAGATCCCCCAGGACCAGGGTCCCCCAGCAACCGCAGGGTTTGCTCATGCCTAAAGTCAGCTATTCGTTTAAGTAATTTTAAAATGTAAGGTTGTACAAACAACAAACATTTAAAGTTTAAAGCTTCTGTTTAAAGTTTAAAGCTACTGTTTTATACTGTTTGCTGTTATTCTTGAACTGTATTTTTGCTGGTAGCTGCACTTTTTAGCCTAGCACAGACTTAGTTCAGATTTGCTGGACCCAGTCTATTGCTGCAGTTTCTTAGCATTAATCCAGCTTTCCTCCACAAAAGGGGGCCTCCCCTGCACCCTTGAGAGAGAAGAATGTTGCTAAGGACCAACCTGAGTGGTGATTGTTGGCCCAAGGCCCAGTCTTATGTGCTGTCATTGGTTAGAGTGTTTTAAATCTATTTAATTTCTCTGCTATTTATTCCCCGTGTTTGCGTGGTATGCACCATAGCACATTACCATGCAGTGGTGGTTACCATTGATGGTTATTGATGCAAAGTCCTAGACAGATGCATTTTCCCCTAGTTAACTGCTTGTGTTCCATCTGAGGTTTCTCACTGTCATGCTTCACTGCCTGGAAAGACACTCAGCTGAGCCTCTGAGGTACCAATACAAGTGTCACCCACTAAGCCTCTTGCAGTTTAGAACTTCTACAAGTCCCTCAGCCATACCCTGGTCCTTCTAGTCATCTCACCATCACTGATCACAGTACTATACCTAGTATCATGAATGGACAGTTTCCCACAGTTTCTCCTACCGGCTTGGTTGACATGGGCATCCTGAGGCAGTGTAGCAATTGTCTCATGTACACTGACAACCCATTACTTCTATGTCACACAAATTCAATATGTGACAGATGCATCTATATTAAGAATATAGATTCTATGCACTGTTACTCACAAATAAGCATATAAGATACTAAGATAGTAAGATGATTGGCAGATCGCATAATTCACCTCCTGCACCAACCATGTGCGCAACACCTAAACCCATATATGTAGAGGTACTCATCAGAAGTCTACCTAAAGATCAGAGACCTCCCAAACATAAACACACTTGACAAAATTCACTACCAGCTGAACGTAGTACACATAAAAACACATGCACCAGTGTCTCACCTAACAAGCCCCTAAGGCAAAACACAATATCTAATGTTTTGATCATAGGTGAGTCTATTGTGAGACACACAGATGCTCCACTCACCAGGATGGATAAGGAAAAGGTCATGGTCAGCTGTCTGTCAGGTGCCAGGATCTGCCATATCACACATGTACTCAAATCTCTCAACAACAGGTACTGTTATGACTCTGTCATAGTCTGTGTTGGTGTGAATAACCTGAGACATACCTCTCTAGAGTATATGAAGAGAGACATGGCTGAACTCTCTGAATATGTGTCTCAGGCGGGTATTTCCTTAGCCTTAAGCAGCATTCTACTTTACCTAAGATGATGCCACAATACAGACAAAAAATGATTGACTTCAACAATTGGCTTAGTTTCTGGTGTCATTCCAAGGGGATCCAGTACTGTCAGCCTGGGATGATATGGTTGATAGGCCATGATGCCTTGCCAGAAATAGTCTTCACATGTCACCTCTTGGCTTTTGGTTACTGGCTAAGGCACTTGCCTCCCCCATAGTTCCTTTTTAGGCAATGTCACAAGAACAAAATTCCGAATGTAAAAACAACTTCAAGGTTATAATGCTAGGAGTCTAAATCTGAAACTGCACTCACTGGAGGCATTCCTCACTTTGGAAGATACGAATGTATGTTCAGTCACAGCGTCCTGGTTCAAGGCCACGGAGAGCACCCTGGCCATGCCAGGATATAATGCCTTCCACACGTTCAGACCACAAAATGAATTTGTGAGAACTAAAGGAGGAGGAGTATCAATATTCATCAAAGATAAATACACCTCCAGACTGGTTAACCAGAACTGTTCCCTAGAGTTACCCCAAGTGCAAATAACTGTAGGAAATACCCCCCTCCAAGTTATCGTCAGCTACAAGTCCCTATTAATGAACTATGATATCCACACTGCCTACTTGGATCTACTTCAGTCACTCAAAATACAACCAAACACTCTGCTTATGGGTCACTTTAACTAACGTCCATGCTAGACATGCTCCACTTAAAGAAATCCCAATCCCTCCAAGCTACATGCTCTAGGGACCTAAACCTTGTCACCACAATAAACAGAACATGCTGGAGGGATAGATTCCTGTCTCAGAGACTTCCCATACTCTGGAACAAACTACCTATCTATATCAAACAAAGCTCCTCATTAGCACTCTTCAAGAAAAATCTTGATGATTGGATGGGAAATTCAACCCGGGGATCACTTCTGTGGCTCTGCTCGACAGGGGCACAGGAAAATAATTTTCTTGCGTGGCAAAAGTCAGGGTACAGCTTGGCTAGGATTATATAGTTTTATGGTCATTGATCACATTAAGGACAGACATGTACAATCCCATGTTTTACATGATAGGCTCACCTATAAAGAGAAAATGTGGATCATCAAACTAGGGGCTCTATTTTCCCCTGGCTTGAATGATCATTTTTGAGGCATCATCCAATTCACATTTTTGTTGTTATATTTGGGTTCATATATTAATGTATATATTTGGGATAATTGTGTTTATTCGCATTACATTTCATGCATTTATGAACTAGTGCACTATTTTATTGATGCACTAGATGGCGCTCCATGGTTTCTATATGAAATTTGTATAAGTTGGAAGACAGCAGTTAGGTTTTGTCTTCATTTTGTACATCATGTTTGGTTGCTGATGAAGGATTTACCGAAACCGGTACAACCATGTTGGTGTACGGTTATGTTATTTTGCTGTCTTGAGTTGGACATTAAATAAGATTGCCTGATTCCAGGAGTTGAGTGCTGGCTTTCTTTCTTCACTTTTGATTTGGTTTTCCAGCCGTGCACCAGCCGTTCGTGCAGGAGGATGTTTTGGATTTATTGTAGGCTTATACAGGCCTTAGGGTCAATAGCCTAGTGCCTACCTATGAACCTAACATGCTCGCCCAAAGGTTCTTGGACTTCATTAACTCCAATGCTTTGGAACAAATAGTTGGCACTCCCACAATGGGCCCAAACATTCTTGATCTGGTACTCACCAACATGGGAGATCAGGGTACAACCAAATCTGTGTGGCCCTCCCTGGTGAAGTCTGATCATAAATCAGGCTTGTTCAAAGTAATGATTACATCAGCTCCCCCCCCCCCCCCCCCCCAGGAGAAATTAGGCTACAATACTTCTCCAAAGCCAACTACAGTCTCTTAAGAGACTGCATTAACAACTTCAAAGCTCCTGTCCCCACTGACAGCAAGGACACCTATACTGGGATATACACCAATGTCTGTATAAACATCTATACAATTGTATTGACTCATGCATGCCTGATAGGATGAAAGCAAGATCCTCTAGAAAGAACAAGCCTGCCTGGTTGACAGCTGCCATAAACAGGCTATACAACAAGAGGAAGAAATTGCTGTCTAAGGACAAGGAACGGTCTCAGAATTGGAAGCACACCCTTCTTAGTTTGAACAAACAATACATCATGTAAAGTCTTCTAAAGCTAATTATGAATCTAAATTAGCATCCCTAGCTAAGGATAACCATAAGGCATCCTTTAGCTACATCCAAAACCTTAAAGAAAAGCCCAAATCTGTGCTAAAATTGTGGTGAATGGAATAGCCAACCTACTAGGGTACAGGTTCAGTGAAAATTTCTCCCCTGTTCCCGCCACATATACCCCAGAACATTCCTACTACCTGTTCTCCACCTAGTATCTTTAAAGAGTAGGTCTTAACCGCTTTCGCCAAGGTGAAAAACACAGCCTCTATGGGACCTGATAACATCCCAGACTGCGTTCTAAATGGTTTTAAAAAAAAAGTTATGTACTCACCATAATGTTCCATGTGTGTTGTCCATCTCTCCTTCATTCTTAGCAGGTTGAGTTCGGAACCAATCCTCGGTTCTGACTCAGCCTATACAAAAGGTTGAGGTCTTCCTCTAGCTTGTAGATAAAACCATATCCCATCATGCACTAGGAGAGCTCCCCAGATCCTGTTTGCAGATGTAGCTAAATAAAAGGTCACGAAATATGTTATAGTGCACTGAAAAAGGCCAGAGAGCATTAACAGCCAATTGGATCGGCTCGATCTTCCAGGAGCAAAGGGCTGAGATGTAAGAGTGAAAGCGAGATGGACAACACACATGGAATGTTATGGTGAGTGCATAACTTCTTTATGTGATGTTGTCCTATCTCACCTTCATTCTTAGCAGGTTGGGATAGTGTCCCTAGCACCATCTTTCTTGGGTGGCTCAAGGGAGAATATTCTTCAGAACAGTGGACCCAAAGGAGGCCCTGTTCCTGGAGGCCAAATCCACTTTGTAATGAGTGATAAAGGTACAAGGCCTTGCCCATGTTGCTGCAGCACAAATGGTAACAATTTGGTAGTCTTGCCCGAAAGGCAGAAAAGGTTGCAATGGCTCTTGTAGAAGGCCCTTTTACTTTATGGGAAAGTTCTGTGTTTTGAGATTGGTAAGTAAAAGGTAATACAAACAGATAACCATTTTGAAAGTGTGACTTTAGACACAGGAGCACCTTTCTTTGAATCTGAATATGATACAAATAAATGGTCAGATTTTCTGAAGTCCTTTGTTCTGTGTAAGTAGAAATGTAATTGCCTATGTACATCCAGTTGGTGTAACATATATTCTGCCTTGTTGCCATAGTTGGGGAAGAAAACTGGTAATTTATGGATTGGTTCGAGTTAGATTCTGAGCATACTTTGGGTAGAAAGGATGGGTTTGTACGTAAGGATACTCTGTCTTTGTGGAAAACCATGTAGGGGGGCATTATTGACAATGCTTCCAGTTCTGAAACTCTTCTGGCAGAAGTAATGGCTATCAAAAGAATCGTTGTCCAAGTCAAATACTTGAGATTGCAGGATGATGCAGGTTCAAATGGGGGAAGAATCAAACAGGATAAGACAAAATTCAGGTCCCATAGGGCTGGAGGTGTTCTAATGGGTGGTCTTAGTAAAACAGTACCTTTAAGAAATGCCTTTCAAAGTCTGTGGGACATTACATTAGGGCTCGATTCACCAATATGGAAATGAGATATAGCTGCTAACTGAACTCGACTAGTAGCTGCAGCTGCACCTTCATTAAATAGTTTAGCTAAAAATTCAAGAATGGAAGCTATTGGAGCAGAGAAGAGATCAATGTGATTATTCAAGGCCCATGAAGAAAATCTTTTCCATTTGCTTATATATAACTTTCTCGTCGAAGCCTTATGAGACGAGATCAGGATATGTTTTATTCCTTGTTTGTTTATGTACCACACCACTGACATGTTGGCTGTCTGTATTGCAATAGTTCCTAGTGGAAGAGAGTCCTGGAATGCTTGCAATGTGATCCTGCCATGTGCCTTGGACTGTCCACCCTAGACAATCCCCCCCCCTCTTGGAGGCATCCATAGTCACTGTGGCTAATGGCTGTGGAAGAACAAAGGGTTGACCTAATGTCACATGAGTGGAGTGAAGCCACCAATGAAAGTCCTTCTTGCAAGATTCTGTGATCAAAGTTTGGTGGGACATGGGTAGTTCCTGCATGGACCACGAGTGAACAATAGCCACTGCAGAATTCCCATATGTAGACGTGCTAATGGAATCATGGTTATTGTTGCTGCCATGGTCACCAAGACTTTCAAGACTGTTCTTGCTTGCACCTTTCTCTTGGAAAGTAAGTTTAGGACCTGATGATGTAGGACTTGAACCCTTTCAGAGGAGAGTTTTGCCACCATTTTTGTTATATCTAGATCTGCTCCTATACAAAATGATACACTGCAATGGCAACATGGCAGATTTTTCATAGTTTATTGTGATTCTTAGGTGAGAGTAGAGATGCAAGGTGGTGTCTTTCTCTTTCGATAGTAGATGCTCAGTGGTGGTGGTCAGGAGCCAGTCATCTAGGTACTGAAACACTCGGAATCCTAGGCATCTCAAGTGAGCCACAACTACTGCCATAAACTTGGTGAACACTCTGGAGGCTGTAGTGAGGCCAAAGGGCAGGGCATGGAACTGGTAATGACTGGCTCCCAGCCGAAAGTGTAAATGACTCCTGAACCGGCTGTCCATTTTTATATGGTAGCATGCATCCTGGAGGCCTATAGAGCATATCCAATCATCTTGTCCCAGGAAAAGGGAGTACTGACTGCAGTGTTACCATCTGGAACTTTGACTTTCTTATAGATTTGTTTAAGTTGTTGAGATTCAGGATGTGTCTCCAGTCCCCTGTTTTCTTTGGTACTATAAAGGACCTTGAGTAAGTTCCAGATCCTATTTGGCCTGTGGGGACTGTTTGGATGACTGTTTTGTCTAGCAGCTTTTGTATTTCTCAAGTTGCCTATTCCCTTTGACTGGGTGGAACATCTGGGATGTTTTTTATGTTTGGGACAGGGAAAGAAAAGGGTATGGTAACCTCTGGATATGATGCTTTGCACCCACTTGTCTTTTGTTATTGTTAGCCAGGCTTCTGGGTACAAAGATAAGTGACCCCTGACTGCCTCCAGAGATGGACAGGGGGGCCTCCTTTCAGGAGCACTGAAAGGGCTTACCAAGGAAAGCTTCCCTGTCACCCTGGTTTTGCGGACACCCTCTGCCCTGTGGTCGGCATCTTTCATTAGTACTTCCCCCTCTGCCCCTGGGGGAAAAATCACTATGTGTGTCCTGGAAAGCTCTCTGGGATTTTTGAAACCACATTTTTCATCCTTTTTGACCCTTTGGATAAGGTCTGGTAGGTAGGGAAAAACAGACTCCTATGGCACAGATAGTCTTTCCTTCTTGTTCACACCTGGTTAGTGTGTCTTTGACTTTTGGCCCGAACAAGGACGAGCCATCGAAAGGGGCGTTTACAAAGGAAGATTTAAAGGGCTCTGCAAAGTCACACAAGAGCATCCAGGAATGTCTCCTTAGGGAAATTCCTGAACCCACTCCCCTGCTCACTCCATCTCTGCATAAGAAATGAGCCTCATGGAGGAGTTTACTACTGAATTTAAGGTGGAGAGCTGAGAGGAAACCTTCTCTGATACCCCTTCAGCCACTGAACCTTGGAGGGTATCTCCTAGCTCTTTCAGGAGATCTCTCTGAAGTAGAGTAAAATGAGTCAGATAATTCAGTGATCTAAGTGCAAAAGTCGCTGAAGAAAATATGTGCTTTCCATATCTGTCCATCATAAGACTCTCTGTTCGGCAGATGGACAGAAGAGGACATCTCTGAGAGTTACTTTTTGGTGGCTGCCGCCGCCGCCACCACAGCATCTACTGGGACACCTTTGGTTAGAAAATTTTTATCTATTGGTGCTATGATGAATTTGTTTGGCCTCCGAGGAACAGGGTTCACTGAATCTGGAGACCCCCATGCCTTTCGACAAACTAAGTCCATCAGTTTGTCGAAAGGCAGAGACACCCAAGTGGCAGAAGGATGAGACTCAAAGGCCTTCAGGTACACAGACTCCTCCTCAGAAGGGTTGATGAGCTTCCAGCTGCTTCTCTGTTTTAGTATTTCCAGGATGTCCACGAAGGAGACATTCTCAGAGGGTGACCGTGGAGAGCCTTCCGAATCAAGGTCTGTATCTGATGTGATGGACTCCTCTGGGCAGTCTAAATGCTTCCTCTTGAATAGCCTCTTCCGAGGGACCTTTTCAGAAGGGTATTCTGGAGAGGTTACGGAAGAGAGGGGTTCACCCAATGGGGCATCCTGAGGCCTAGGGTCTCCGCGTCTCTGTGGATGCAGTGCTGCTGAGATAGATACTGGTGCCTTTGGGGGAGGAACGTCCTGAACCAAGAGTGGACCTGTCTGTGGAGACAGCACTCTCCTCATCACCTCAAAAGCTCCCCGTCCCTGATCCAAGGAAACTCCCGGCTATGAAGAGCCAGAGGAAATCCCTGGAACCAAGAGGGTTGGCTCCGAGGTTGAGGTAGGAGCTGAGCTCACCTAAGACAATGTTCCAAGAGGCAAGTTTGGATCCGGCAAGTGTCCTATCTGACTCTCATCCCCAGACCCAACTGGAGAGTGTTGGCTCCTAGACTCCTCGAGTTCAGATGGAACCGAGGACATCAGAGCAATGGTCGGACCCAAAGATCCTGTGATAGGTCTCGACTCCGACGATTCCACTACGATCAGTGCTGGACATTCTGGCTCCGAGGTCTGAGATTGGATCAGAGGAGGACTTGACGGTGAAAGGGTAGGCTTAGTTGGTTCTGAAGCCATCTGGGTTGGCTCAGACAACAGTTTGGCGAGTGCTGGTGTCCTTAGCAGCCTCTGCACCATGCAATCTACATAATCATCGGACAAGCTCCTGTAGATCGAGAGGATGGAGCAGGAGATCTGGAGGATTGCAACAATGGAGACCTTAGGGTGGGCGACACTGGTTCCAATTCTAGGGACCAGCACTGCAAATGAAATTAAAGTGGCACCAAAATAACTGGAGTAGAGGTAGAAGGCTTCTCTGGTCCAACGGCCTTCCGGTCCGAAGATGAAACTTTTGGTAATTTTTTTTTTATTGAGTAAACAAAGATGAGGACCTTTTCCCCAACTTTTCAGACCTTGAAGAGGGGGATTGGCCCCAATTTTGAAGGACCCTGGCCTTCTTCAATTGCTTTAGAAAAAGGGGTCTTCAACAAGCCTCTCAAAATGAGTTTGTTTTTCCTTTCCATAATACTCTATGACTAAAAGAGTGGCATATGTCACAGGACTCTTGCAGGTGTACAGCTTCAAGACAGTACACACAAATGGTGTGTCTATCAGTCAGAGACATCTTTTGGCTACACTTAACACATTTCTTATACCCAGAGGATTTAGCTTCCTTGGGATCCTTTGAAGACATTGTAGAATTCAACAAGAACAGCAGAAAGCAGCTAACAACTTCAGAAAAAATATATGTATTCTCCTACTACTTTTTTTTATTATTTTTATAAAAAAATAAGAACAGCCACACCAAAAACACTTTAGGAAAAAGGTCCTGTAACTTAAATGGGCAAAGGATCTATCTAATTTAAATGAGCTATCCTTAAGGAAAAGCATTCTAAGTCAAACATGCTAAGGCAGTTCTCTAATATAAAACAAATTTGCCTACGAAAGTAGAAAAAAGGAATAGGAAAGCCCTCTAAGTAAAACCGGCTTTTGAGAAATAAGTTAAAGCCGGGATAGGGGAGAAAGGCCTTGCAGGAAAAAAACGACAGCCAAACAGCAACAACAACTCAGTAGAGAAAGTGGAAGCACACACAATCTACTCAGTAAACCTTAACTACAATAAAATAGTTTGAAAAAGCTAACAATTTTAAAAAAATATAGAGAAAAATTCTGCTTAGCCAGCGCCAGTAGGAAGAGCATCCGATCTTGTTTAGCAGCAAACAAGACCTGGGGAGCTCTCCTAGTGCATGATGGGATATGATTTTTAGCCACTAGCTAGTGGAAGACCTCGAGCTTTTGTATAGGCCGAGTCAGAACCGAGGATTGGTTCTGAACACAACCTGCTAAGAATGAAGGCAAGACAGGACAACATCACATCAGGAGTTAGCAATACCACTGAGTACTCAAAAACAGGAGTTAGCAATACCATTGAGTACTCTTTTTACCCACAGCCTAAGCACTAGTTTTGTCCGTGCAGAATGGAAAACAACTACCATCACCCCCCTTGCACAAAGGGGATGCATCCACTGACCCTGGGAACTATAGACCCATAAGCCTAACCAGACTTATCTGCAAGGCCATGGAGAGAATCATCATGGACCTTATCAATAAAGATATAGGAAGCCTTCAAATGCTTGACCCGACCCAGTTGGTTTTGTCAAAGGCAGATCGTGCCTGTTGAACCTGGAGGACTTCTTCCAGAAAGAACAATGGCAAATGTGTGCACACAGCCTAACTAGACTTAGCCAAGGGCTTTGGCATAATCTCCCACTCAGGCATCATTGTAAAACTCACCCAGCTGGGGGTCAACCTATATCTTGCCAGGTGGGTTGCAAACTGGCTCAATGAAAGAACACATATAGTCAAAATCGGGGACTCCACCTCCACCAGCAGACCCATTACCAGTGGTGTTCCACAGGGAATCAGTGCTGGGGTCCCCTATTGTTTAGAATCTACTTCTCTGAAGTACAGGCAAAAACAAAAAGTCTGTGGCTGAAAAAGATTGCTGATGACTGCAAACTGGATGCAGTCATGGAGTCCCCAAATGATGTCAACATTCTACAAGAAGGGTTTACTCAAACCAACGATTGGTGCCAAAGTAATGAACTTAAACTCAATGCAAAAAAAAATGCATTATCATCCCTTCAGCAAGGGCGATGTCCCTGCGGATTACCATATTAATAGCAACAACTTAAGCTCTAAATCAGTGGTGAGAGATTTGTGCACACAGACTGATAGCAACCTTACCTTTGATCACCATGTCTCCACAGTGGTTAGGAAGGCCTTCTACATTTGCTCACCTTATAGGTTGGGGCATAGCTTCCAAAACAAAAGAGGTTATAACACCCCTGTACTTCTCCCTCATTAGGCCAATAATAGATTACAATGCTCCTTTGGTATGTACCTTACCAGACACAAGCAGCAACTAGAGAGACCTCAAAGGTTTCTCACAAAGAAAATTCAGGGTCTTCAGCACAAGTCATATGCAGACAGAATGAAATCATTGTCACTATATTCTGTATTGTATAGGCTATTCAGAGGAGACCTGTGCCTTGCATACAGAGCAACCTCTTATCCTGCCTTAATGGCTATGCTGCACATTCGTAAGTCAAATGGTACAAGATTCACTCAGTCTAGGGACCTTAACCTAACCTGTGACATCAACGGGACTTGCTGGAAAGACAGATATGTCTCACAGAGGTTACCTCTCCTCTGAAACAAACTTCCAATTCAAGTTAAACAGAGCCCCTCATTGATCCTATTTAAATGTAACTTGGACAACTGGATGGGAAACCGCAAATTCACCCCAGGGGATTTACCTGTGTCCCTCTTGGATAAGGGCAACTGGTGCTGATTTAGATCAGTTTGTAATCACTGACCATAAATCTAGGCTCTATAGGGAACAAGGGTTGAACTTGGCTAGGCTTGTAAGACCCCTAAGGCCATTAGCCTAGTAACCTCCTAAGATCATTTCAATACTGTGATGCTTATGTAAATTCATCAAAAGAGGTGACAACTGCATTTGAACCACTGACTTGATCTAATTGTTGTTTTACTATGAAAGGCATTGTTGCATTGGAATTAGCTGCGAATCAGTTCTCGTCCTCTCTGCAATAAAGACAGTGGAAAACAGTTGGACACCTCTGCATTTTTTACAGTAGCTGCTGCAGCCTAATATCAGCAGGACTAATTGCCCATTTAAGATTGTTAGCAGTACCTAACTACAAATTTCTCTGTGTTTGTGACATGTCATGGAGGTGTAGACAAATTCCTCTGCAAATTATGAGAGAAGTTAAGCTTAAAAAAATGGGTGGCTTTTACCATCCTTTGATTCCAAACTATGGAAATAAAGTTTTTTTAAAGTACAAGTAGGTTTCTGAGACCTACACAATACTGGAACCATATTGTAGGGAGAAAACTACTCAAAGTGTTGATTTAAACTGTAAGAGAAAGTGTATAGTTTTCCTTTCACAGTAGATGTCATAATTTTCACTGTTGCAGTATTCCTTACATGTGGGATCTCTTGCCAAGGATAGCCTACTATCCAGTAAGTCTACCAAAAATCTTTACATCATTAGAGTGGCATACATCACTCATATGCTCCCCAACAGTCTGAATGTCACATTTGAACTTTAGTCTAAGACGTCTTCAATGTGCCAGTTTTACCAAGCCATTTACAGCTAAATGTCCTGTTTGGGCTCCTTCTCTTCCTTTTCGGTTTGTATTGAAAGTTCACATCATCCAAGAAAAGGAAATGTCAGTGTGGGAAGCAGATTCCCCTTAAAGATAGACATGACAAGTGTGTGTTCTGCTTGAGTGCTAAGCATGACCATACTCAGTGTACCATTTGTCAGGCTTTTATTCCCAAACCTCTTTAAAGCCATCTATCTTCCTTATCCACTTACCTGAAGAACCAAAAATATAAGCTTTTGACTCAGGGTGCCATGGCTAACCCCACCCTCTCTGAGTTCAGCCGCCTCTTAAAACGAAGACTAAAAAGTCTTGCTCTAATTCTGTTGCTGTCTAGGCTCCTCCAGACTTCTTTCTCTGGGAAAAGGAAGACCCTGAGGAATGTCCACTGTCCACACCAATTCTCTCTGCCATCAGATTAAGGCATGAAACCTGCTTTTTGCATGGTCTCCAAGGCTGTGCATATGTCTTCCATGGATGTTAAGGGGAAACTATAGTTGATCATTTCTGAAGGGCCTAGGGGGATTCTCCAGATTGTACTTCGGGAAGAGGTGCCAGGTACTGTTATAGAATCTAGGCATGTCTCTCTGAATCAGATAGATTAGTCAAAGCTGACTTCCTACAAAAAAAGAAACAAAAAAACTATAAGCATGTTCCATCCATTGCTAAGGATCCCCATAGAGAAAGGCAGAACTTTACCCAGGGATTGTTTAATGCACCTGTGGCTTTAAAACCACCCCAGGGCTTATCTGTTCTTGCTACTCCTTCGTCTTCCACTCCCTCTAAGAGACCTAGAGATTATGATACCTCAGATGAAGAGTTGGATTCTGGGGAATGAGTCCTTAGCCTATTATACTATGGATCAGAGGAAGAGGATTCCTTATCTCCTGATTCTTCCTTTGAGATACTGTGGTGTGCATGATAGAAGACTTTAAATAAGATTGTTCCCTAGTGTCAGTGACTCAAAAGATTTTGAACTCCTACAAACTGAATCTCCTGCTCCATTGGCTGTTCCTCCAGTGCTTGCTGCTCTACTGGATACCTTTAAGGCTGCTTCTGTAGCTCCTGATTCCCATCCTCCAGCACCAAAGAAGTTAGACTGCTTCTAAAAGGTTCCCGAGGTCCTCAAATGTCTCTACAAGTGTCCCTTAGACCCTGCTGTGGCATCTCTTTCTGCAGACAAGACTTCTAAACTTCTGTCCTCCTCCAAACTCCTTCCTTTGGACAACGACAGCCAGGGTATACAGAGACTTGGGGGAAAAAAGTGCATACATCTGCCACCTTATCATTTAAGGCCATTAACTATCAAACCAATATGACCGAGAATGTCTTGGCTGTTTTGTGCCAGCTTGAGGCATTTTGTCAGGCTTGCTTGACTCAGACAGTAAGACTGCTGACCTTTCTGCGCTCAGTTCTACTTCTCAAGGGGATCATCATTTTATTAAATGCATTTATGATACTCCTGATCCATTATCAAGGGCTCCTGTTTTGGGTTCTGTCATGAGGAGATATTCATTGTTATGCTTACAGGCCTTATCTGATGATATTATGGCCAATCTTTTGGATTCTACTTTGAATAACTGGAATCTTTTTGATACTGTTGCTGCAGAACTGTTTAAAACTTTACAAAACAAAGATACTGTTATGCTGGACCTTAAACATATTTTTGTTTCTCATATTCCCAAATTTCAGAGAAATTATCCTTTGTGTGGCAAAAGGATTTCCAAGCATAGGTTTTCTAATAAGCCCACTCAGATTTCTAAAGGCCAAAAGCCTTCTTTTACTGGCAAATTTGTCCCACCCAACATTCATTCTCTCTTTCCCCTTGACCTGGTTCCCTTATCCCTCAGGCTTTCCCTGTCTATTACCAAGGACAGATGGGTCCTTTCCATTATTTAACATAGCTATTTTATGGTATGGAGGTCCCTTCTTGTCAGATCTGCCACAGCCTTCTCCAGACCAAATTCCTCATTTTCCAGTTATGCTGCAGGATCTGTTGGATTAAGGGGCTATTCACTGTGTTTCAGTTTCTCAGCAGGGAACAAGTTTTTATTCCAGGATTTTCCTGGTGCCCAGGATAGAAGGGTCATGGAGGCCTATTCTAGGCCTTTCGTTCCTCGACTCCTTTGTAAAGTGCCTTCTTCCAGGATGCTCTCTTCTGATTCTACTCCCTCACTTGCTTCCCCAGGCTTTTCTGGTCTGTCTGGATCTAAAGGATTCCTAAATGAAACAAACAGCTACAGGGTCCACAGTTAAATCCACACAGCAGTAACTTGAAGTAGCTTGAAGCAAAAATTCCACGCAATAAATCCACAAAGCACCAACCAACTGTTTAATGAAGTGCCTTTAGTCCTGCAGATTGCAAGAACTTCTTCGGATAAAATAACACAGCTTTACACTCTGTTTAAAATTCACTCCACTTACACCATGTATTCACTCTGAACCAATTACCACTCCTTCCTCTACACAGGTTAAGTTAACCCCTTACTACCCTTTCTTTTCAAAAATTATCCAAATGTATGTCGTTGTTCAAACAGACTTCTGTTGTAAAAAACATTTTATGTTATTTATATATGTACTTGTATAGAAAATGTACCTATTAAAAACAAACATCTACTTAGACTTTTTAATTTTAAAATACATAAAATAAAACAAATTTCATTGATACCAGGATATTGGCATGCATTTGTACATAACTGCCACATAAATTCAAGTCTTTCTAATATAAGGGAGTCTGGACCTCCTCTAATGTCTATTATAACTTGGTCTATGGCTTTAAACTTGAACCTATGTTCTGGGTATTCAGAAATGTGTCTTGCTAGTACATTTTCTTGTTTCCCCCTACTTATACTATACAGATGTCCGTACACTCTCTCAACTTTCGGTCAGTTTTCCCCATATAGAATACTGGACAATGTTGACATCTAGCTAGATAAACTATCATTTTCGATTGACAATCAAATCTTTTCTTTCTGTAATATTTTCTGTCCCTTAGTTGATATACTTGTTCTACTTCTATGTGCACTTTGCCATACCTGGATTTCTAGGTAATTTTGTGCTTTGAGTCTCCAACAAACTTTTTATATTCTTTCCTCTCTTAATAATTTGTGGTGGAATTGGAAGTTTGTTCACAAGAAATGTGTCACCCTTTCCTGGTTTTTGGATCTAAAGGATCCCTTATCATCATGTTCCCATTCATCCTCTTTACAGGAGGTTTTTAAATTTCTCTGTTACTTCTCTCATTTTCAGTTCTCTGCTTTGCCCTTTGGTCCTTCTATGGTCCCAAGGGTGTTCACCAAATGTCTGGCCCCTGTGATAGCCTTTTGATTACTCCAAGAAATTCAGATATTTCCATATCTGGATGACTTGCTTCTTTGGGCTTCCTCTCCACCCCTGCTGCTTCAGGATCTGCACTTTACTATGCTCCCTCTGCAGAGCCTCGGCTTCACTGTCAATCTCAAGAAGTCTGTTCTGACTTTTTCTTGGGACAAAATTTTCCTGGGTTGCAGAATTTAAACCATTCTAAAGTTGGCTTATCTCCCATCTCCAAAGGTTCTGTCCCTGACTGCTGATTTTCAGTTTTTGTTTCCTCTATCAGTTATGCCTGCCAGGGAATTTCTGAGCCATGGGGCTCATGGCATCCACCATTCCTATGAGAAAGTTCCAGTGGTATCTCAAGACTGTTTGACTTGAAAATTGCCAGCCTCTGGAATTTTCAGTCTGTCTTTACCCTGTCTCAACCTTGAGATTTTTTGGTGGATTCAGCAGATCTTCTGCAATCCAGGTCTGCCTTTTCAGTTTCCTTCTCCTTCTGTAAAGGAGCTCTTCAGAGATGACACCGATCTGGGGTGGGGAGCCTCTTACACCAATCTGAAAGTTCAGTGCCTCTGTCCTCTCCATTAGATGTCAGACCACATCGACATCAAAGAAATGAGGGCCCTCATCCTCGCTCTGCAAGCCTTTTGTTAAATAAATTCGTTAGAGTCAGACTGTAAAAATCATTGAGTTATTCAAACACAATGTCAATTAATAACAAACAATAATGCAGGAGAGCTTGAGTATCTTAAAGCTCTAATGTACATTAGGAGGCAAAAAACCATACACAAAGTTTGTATAGAATTTTGACTGCTTTATTGACCAAAACACATTGGTTATATACATTTCATTATCAGTTTTGCCCACCTCACTGGCGTGGTCAGTGACAGGGTCTTTACATCATAGTAATTCATAAAAAGTGCTGAATTTGTGTTTTTCAAAAAGTCCTTTTCCCATGAGAATGTTGCAGCCTTGCAAGCAGCTGGTCAGTCACGATGACCTCCTGAGGATGTAGCCAATTCAAGGTTCTCTGATTAGTTCAAATACAATAGATGTATGTCTTCCTTAAAGCCTCCCTTTGTTTTTCTTGTTCCCAGCTGCGCACTATCAGAGATAGTGCGCACAAGGCTACTCTCCTGGTGGAGGCAGGAAAGAGGACACACATGCGAACAGATTTATTATTTTCTAACTTTGCAAAATAATCTTTACTTGAAAGACATGAGCCAGACTGCATCTGCAAGCTGCCAAGGTCAAATTTCTGATTACACTGCAGCTTGTGCTTCAAGCAATAATATGCAGGTTTATTTCTACTGTTATTCTAGTAAGACAGAATTAAATGCATTACCTTTATTCTTTATTTTAAGTACATTTATTCCTAACTAGAGCACACATTTCTCTATATATTTGATCACACAACTTATATGTGTTTGAATGTTTAAATACACATCTTCCTAAGCAGCACACATTGTGAATATATTTTTCTAGGCAGCATGTATGTAAATATATTTTCTAAGCAGCACACATTGTAAATATATTTTTCTAGGCAGCATGTATGTAAATATATTTTCTAAGCAGCATGTATAGATTTTTCTAACATTCTCCCTCCTGTTAATGCATTTTATTCTGTTTAAAACATAAACAATATTATTTCATTCCTCAGCCTTTCCCTTTCAAGGGCTTTCAGCTAAGTAAGTCATTGGTTTTATATTTTAGAAAAAGCATCATTTGAAATTAATCTTTTAATTTCAACACTTTGGTAAAGAGTTTCAGTAGCAGATATATCAACAAATTTTTGATTAATCTTTTCATGCAGGAATTTCACAGTAAACACATGCTCCTATTAGGAGTATACCCACACAAATAGCAATTAAATGTTTAATAGGATGGAACCCCACCCCCCCAAACAGATTCTGGAAAAAGTCCGTCAGTGGGTTTGGGCCTGGTTTAGTCATTGCTGATACTTGCTGAATTACCTCTAGGTGGTCATTGATTTCATGTTGGTTGTCTGGAATGTACGCACAGCATTCTTCTTCGTGTACCACCTCTTGCCGCTAGGGTGAAGTAAAGAGCCATTCGATTTTGTAGCACAACAGTTTTTATTGCATTCAGTTCATTAGTCACCAATTCTAGGGTGGAAAAAGTTGCATTGCTTATGACTTTTTTACAGCTTTCTCAGCTCCCAGATCGATTTGACTGCTCCATAGGCTGGTGGCATTCCTGCCCTGGATATAACACTGTTGCCCAAGTTCATATGAGTCAATTTACTTTTGTCTTTCACTGAATTATGGCCTTTTCAACCAGCTTCGATTTTACCAACTGGATTTACAGGTTTTTTTTCTCACTGGACCTTCAGATTCTCGAGCTGTTTTCCTTACGTTTCGTATTTTACCCAAAGGTAATTCTGCAGTATGTCTTATTGCTGAAACCAGATAACCCAAAAAACAACTGCCGGACCAATTCTCAGGTAACCATTTATATGCCTTTTTCCCACAAATAAAATCATTACTTTGGTACTGATACGTGTTATCCCTGCATGAAACATTTTCCTATTTCTAATAGACAATTGCTTAGTTAAGACTAGATTGTCACATACTACATTTAATGTAGTTTTCATTGAACTCAGATATGAATCATGGTTAGTATTACAAACAGTACCCCCACTTTTGACTTTAATGTAACATTTATAAGACATTGTTATATTACCATTACTCCAGCCCACCTGGAGGGTATTACTTTTGTAGAGACATACAACTCCTTTTTGTGTGAACAGGTAAAAATAAAGCAATTTTGTCCTGTGATCTCACAGTTTCTGTATAAAAAAACTTTCCAAAGTCTTATTTTATCCCCAGAGGGACAGAGGACCTTAAAGTCTATTATATGTTGTTGGTATAGCTGTACAAACTCAGCAATTTGAAATGTGCATAGTTTCTGTATACACTTGCTTCATGGCCAGGTACGTGTTAAAATTTGGATGCCAGTCTATAAACAGTTCATCACGTCTTCTCACTTTCACTTGTGTGGTTGAGTGCAGGAAAAACCACAATAAGAGAAAAATTGTCACACTTATAGTTAACAAATACATAGTTAAAATAATTATGCAATAGTTCTTGGGTTGCTCTGCTTTTTGTCTTCTTTACTCTTGGCCATTTTGCCCTTGTGTATCAGTCACAAAGTTTTATTCAGCTGAAAGTTCTTTTGTCTGAAAAAGAGTTAAACTGCAAAACAGATTTTTTTATTAGCTGTTTCTTTATTTAATTAGCTAGTGAACTGTCAACCTCCAGCCCTCCAGGCATGAGAGCTTTTTACTGAGGCACATAATATGCCCTTCCAAATACTACTTTAAAGGATTAAACCCTTCACATTTGTTACTGTTTTCATGCTCAGCAATGCTAGAGGTAAACAGCAAATCCAATTCTTCTGAGTCTTACTCATCAACTTTCTTAACTTGTTTTTTTTTTAAATCCCATTGTACCTCTCCACCAGTCCTGCTGACTGTGGGTGGTAAGCACAGTGATTCCTTAAGGAAAAGCTTCTACCCATTTTGAAAACATATCTATGATCACTAAACAGTATTTTTTTCCTTCACATTTATTCAACTCTATGAAGTCCATACAAATAGTATGGAATGGATATGGTGGTGTAGGGAAACTCCCTTGCTTGTTTTTAAATGCTCCTTGTGCATGGTGCTTGTTACAAGTATGACAAGCTGCACAAAATTTTATTGTATAATTTATGTATCCTAGGGTTGCCAGATGTCCGGTTTTTGACCGGACTGTCCGGTTTTTTGAAAAGTTGTCCGGTTAGAAATTCCATTCAAAACCGGACTTTGGTTTTGTTTTTTTTTATGGCGCTGATGTCATCGCGTGATGACATCAGGTCCCTCAGGGCTACCAGCCTGTCGGAATGAGCTCAAGGAGCTCACTTCCGGGAAGCAGAAGCCAGCATTTAAAGGCAGCATTTTCAGAATGCAAGAGTTCAACTTTGATCGTAGTGGCAGTAAACAAGGTGTTTTATCTCGTGCGTTGGTTATAGCGTTGGGGTGAGTTCCATGCATAAACTTAGTAGTACGTCAACTGATACTTTTGTACCGCTCTTCGTTACTTTTTTCAAACACTCTGATGTAGTGGGATTCGTTGTTTACATTACTGTCAGCTGTCTGTCTCCAAAATGTGTGTTATACCACCTTGTGCAGCAAATAAGTTTCTAACAGCTTAATAAGAACTTAATTTAGGACGCTCACGGGATAGTTTTTTACATTTTAGTATAAAATCTTTTGTTTTAAAGAATTAATGATTTAGTATTGTTATCATGGGCAGCAGTTCCACTTTGGATAGTGCTTAACTTCAAACTGGGAAGGCACAGTAGAAGCCAGCATCGGGAAAGCAGCTTTAGCAATGAAGGTAGTGAAGGGTACTTTATTGACTTCTTATTTATCATTTTTTCATCAAGCTAAATCAACACTCTTATTATTTGAAGTAGCAGCAACCTATGGTTGCAAGCAAACCACTCAACACTTAATTGCTGGGTGTTCTGCTTGGTCTGAATGACAAAACCTTTGCTCTTTGATTTGTTGTCTATATGGCTGTAGTAAATAGAAAGCCATGAAACTCTGACTAATGTTATTAGCTGTAGCCTGTATCATCAGCATTGGGAGTTTGCAGACAGTGGTACTGTGAGGGCCTGGCCTGCTGAGACTAAAAGTGATGAGGGTGGGATGAATCAACACAAAATGATGTGGTCTGTTGCAGGAATGTTTACCTCAGTCATGCAGACAACCAGATATTCATATCTCTCAGCTCTTCCTGATTTGAAAGGACTTCCCTGATTTTGTGTTATATGTGAGGTAGTTTTAGTAAGGCTTTTGGCTTCTGGTAAATCCTTCAAGCTTGCAGTCACTAAATGGTGACTGATGCTTGAGCTTTCTTCTTTGCAACCTACAGAAAATGTACCCAGGAATATTTAAACTCCCTCACTAATTTTGTGCCTTTGAACCTGATTCTTGCATCTGGGGTTCACAGTTATATGAATGCATTACTGTGCTGACCTTATTTTTAAGTGTTGAGTGGTTTGCTTGCAACCATAGGTTGCTGCTACTCCAGCTAAGATGGACCCAAAGAAGCAATATTGCTGGAAATGTCTGTAGTGAACAGTGACTAACTGTCGTCTGATGTTTGCTCATTATTGTGGCTTTGCATAACCAGTGCAATTTGTGTGAAGCAATTTGAAAATCTTTAATGTTTGGTTAGTGTTTCTGTGGAACTTAATTGAAATGAATTGAATGGCTATCTTTTTTAATCTCACAACCAAGCATCTGTAGTGTACACAGAACTTTCTGTAACTGCTGGGTGGGAGTGTGTGTGTGTGTGTGTGTGTGTGTGTGTGTGTGTGTGTGTGTGTGTGTGTGTGTGTGTGTGTGTGTGTGTGTGTGTGTCTTGCCACAGAGCTTATCCTTGTTTCTACTTTCACTATTGTTCAGTAAAAGTCTATCATTGTCACAGTTTAAGTGCTTGAAACTTTAGTAGGTAGAGGGTCAGCTACAAGACTGCTGACCACATGTTTATTTGGATGTACTGAGCAACCTACTAAAAATCGGTTCCTACATACATATGTTGCGCTTACTTACAGTTTGTGACGAAAATCCTTCATTGTTCGTTCTTCTAAAATATTGGTATGAGCTTTGTGTACTTTGTACACTCCCCTTTTTTCTGTGATTGATGGTTCAGTCCTGTAGCATAGGCACACCAAGGCTTCACAAAAAGCATATGCGAGTTAAGGTAAGACTCAGTGGTATTTCAAAGGAGAGCAATGGGGACTGTAATAATATAACAGAGATGACTTCTAGTTGTTGTCGCCTATGATAGGGAGGGTAATGCCCAGAAGTTGCTCAATTCAAGTTTTTGCTTCAGTGGAATGATGGTGTATATGCAGAAAGCTTGGGAGTGTTCCAGGAAGTTGTTACCTTC
Source organism: Protopterus annectens (assembly GCF_019279795.1). Classification (NCBI taxonomy): domain Eukaryota; kingdom Metazoa; phylum Chordata; order Ceratodontiformes; family Protopteridae; genus Protopterus; species Protopterus annectens. The sequence continues at coordinate 1,571,116,217 of NC_056733.1, read as the reverse complement.
CCTTGTTCCTATTGAGTATTGTGGCTAAGGTTATCGTTCCTGTGTGGCTAATTTATATAATTGTATATACTTTGGGATTGGCAAGAAGTAAACATCTGGGATTTGGTTCATTTCTTAAGTGTGTGTGTGTGTGACAGGAATGGTGTCCGTTTTAGAGTAAGCAATCCAAAGCGACACTAATAAAAAAAACATAGAATGGCAATGAATCAGTGTCACACACACTTCCCATTAAAAATGAAGCACAAAACCTGTCAGAATTTGATTCAAAATGGTACAAATGATAAATACTACTGAAAGATGTTCGAAGAATGGGTGAGGTAAAATTCAATATACAATATTACACTTCATTTTTCAAAAGCTGCAAGACCAATTCTGTCATTATGTATTGTTTTATACTAAACATGTATTTTCAGACCATGCTATACATTTTCAGGTCTGTTATTGATGTAAGATATGATTGTTGTTAATACTGTCATTTCTTAGAACATTTTAAAATGTTATCATCCCAAACTTGGGAAAACAATGTGCAATGCTGTTTAGATGAATGTGAGATTTAAAGACAGAGTAGTTTTAATGCTAAGTCTGTTTTTATTGTAAGACTGTATTGCTTTGTTTGGCATATGTGTATCAGTAGTTTGTGCTATAAAATTTGAAATAAATATTTTAAATTAAATCCAAATATCTGTAATAACTGTAGAATAAAGCACAAGACAGTATGCAGAGTGAGAGTTTCTAACTGTGTTTATGGCAACTGGGGAGAAATCGGCTGAAAGCAGGCATCCAGAACAGAAAAAGAGGGCGTTCCCATGTCGTGATGAGGTCACAAAATGGGTGGGGCATGGGTGGGAGAGGGGTGGGAATGGGCGGGGTTATGGGTGATGCAAGGGGCGTGACCTTAGTCCGGTTTTAGCCACAAAGAAAGCTGGCAACCCTAATGTATCCATATGTTTGGAATATTTTATTTACTAACTGTACCATCCCCCCTGTTGAGACATGGCTCTGCCCATGGCTCAACAAAGCTGCATTTCTAAATAAATTAGACGGTAATATTGTTTTTTTCCTTTGGAAATGTACAGTCCATTCTTAAAAATTGCACCTTGTTTTACCCAGTTTTGTTTTTCTGCTGTTGTAGTAAGCATTTGCATTGTTTTTAACATGTCTAAATCTAAAATCTCAAAGGGCTGTAATTTTTCATTAAAAAAAATAAAGTTCCTGAGTCTGAGGCTGCTTGCTTTGCAGCTGCATCAGCTCGTGCATTACCTTTTGAAATCTTATCCTGTTGTTTTGTATGAGCTACACATTTACAAATAGCTACTTTGGTAGGCAACTGAATAGATTCTAATAGCTCCAAAATAAATTGCGCATGATTAATAGGTTTTTCACTGGATGTAATCATCCCTCTATTTTCTTTATTATTGTGCAAACACATGCACTGTAGAAAAAGCATACTGATTATCAGTATATATGTTTACTTTTTTTTGCCTTTTACTAAAATACATGCTTCTGTCAAAATTACCAGTTCTGCTGCTTGAGCATACAAGTTGTGTGGCAAAGTTTGTGCTTCTAAATTTTTAGTGTCTGTAACTACTGCATACCCCACCAGATTTTTCCCTGTAGGACCCCTTCTGCATGAGCCATTCACGTAATATGTCACCTCAGCATTATCCAAGGGCATATCTGTAAGATCTTGTCTAGGTAAGGCTAACTGTTTATATGAGGTTGACTCAGCAGTATGGTCATACATGAAAGATGTCTAGCAGGAGAAAGGTATGCAACTTTTTGTAGCAGAATTATTGCAACTGCATGAGGCATTCTCAATGTGAGAGGGTGGAATAACACCACTGAGGCTGAAGCCTGTACTGCCATTGCTGCTGAAACTACTGCTTGTACACAGTGAGGCAAAGATTGCACCACTGGGTCTAACTGTGATGAATAGTAAGCTATGGGGCATTGCTTATTCCCATGTTGTTGCTTTAATACTGATGTCATGTACCATTGCTTACAATCTATGGTCTAAAAAAAACGTTTGTGATAACTTGGAAGTCTTAAAACTAATGAAGAAGCTATTAACTGCTTTAACCTGCAGAAAGCCATTTCTGCTTTTGTTTTCCATTGTAAAATAATTTGGTACCCAGTTCCAACAAAAATTAGTTGTACCTAAGAAAAGACATTATTTCTTTTTTAGTTGTTGGTTTGGGTGCTTGCAAAATTGCTGTTTTTTTTTCCTTTTTTCTTTCCCCTTATCTAGTATTTTATCTTTATTGAATATCACATATCCCAGGTATTTAACCTGTGTTTTTTTTCCCAAAGTTGTAACTTACTTTTGTTTACTTTGTGTCCTTGTATTACTAAAAATTTTAACAATGCTACTGTATTCACCCTGCACTGCTGCTGGGTGCTATTAGCAAGATGTCATTTACATAAAGTAAAATTTGACTACTTTCTGGTGGGGTAGACCCTGCCAGATTGCTAGCCATTTTTTGTGCAAATATTATTGGGCTCTCACAATATCCCTGTGGTAGTCGAGTATATGTATACCTTTTACCCTGAAATGTAAATGCAAACCAATATTGACTATCAGGATGTATAGGTATTGAAAAGAAAGCATTGCTTATATCTACCACAGTAAAATACTTCTGTTGTGGCTTTAAATCATTTAACAAGGTATGTGGGTCTGGCACCGTGGGTGCTTTAGGTATTACTGCATTATTTACAGCTTATAAATCTTGTACCATCTGCCATTCCCCGTTTGCTTTTTTAACAGGAAATAGGGTGTATCACATGGTGAATCAGGAGATTCTACCAGTACTCCTTTTTTGAGTAATGCTGCTTATTATAGGCTTAATTTTTACTTTTGCATTCTTTTCCAAAATGTATTGTTTTTTTTTTTTTTGTGGTCTAAAAGCTGACTTTGGGGTAATTGTAACTGGTCCTGCTGCTTGAATAAGCCCTACATTTAACTTGCCTGTTGACCACAGAGTTGTTGGAATTTTACACAAGGCCTTTTCTTTTTCTTTTAATAAAAATGCTAATCAGCTGTCCTTACTAGATTGCAAGTGTACAGCTGTATGTGTCTGTGTCAACCAATTCAGTTTTGTTTTTATATCCCTTGTCCTGACATTTTTAAATCAGTCTGTTTTCCCATTTTGTTACCTTTTTTTTTCTAAGTCTGCCCATTTAAAACTTTTGTTTTTTGTCAAGCTGACATGTGGCAGTCTATTGGACTTATACAATCTCATGAACTCCTGAGGTAATGAACAGCTTACTACACTGTTTCCCTCAGTATCCCAGCATAAAGTTTGTAATATTAATTTGTCAGCAGGATTTTTACTTATATTTTTATTAGGTCCTGGTGTGCTACAGTAGTATGGAGTACAATGTAACAAGTGCTGCTGATCAGTGTCAAGGGAGGGTACCTTACTGATGGCTACGTTTATCAGTTCTTTGGTTACTGCCCTGGACCAATCATAACTAGGTCCTGGCTGTACCAATAATAGGCTTCACCCTCTGATCACACCACAAGAGCATTCACTTGTCTTTGTGCTTCCATACCCTGCATGGTAGGAACTACTGCTATGCCAAATATCTGCACAAGGTCTTTTCCCAGTAAGTTTACTGGATATTTTGCAGAAACTACAATTTTACTTTTCTGAGTCATACCTGAAACAGGGTCAGTTATTGCTATATTATGGGAAAGTGGTTCCCTGTATAGCTGTCCATTTGCTGCTTTTACTAATATATAATCAGGTGATTTAGAATGTTTTGGTAACTTGGAGGGTGTATCAAAGTCCGTGACGCTCCTGAGTCACACAGGAATTTGACCTTTCTTCCCTCCACCAGAAGTGTTACTTCTGGTTTTGTATTTGCTAGGTAGAGCTCCAGGCTCAACAATGCTAAATCTAAAATTTTATTTTCATTTTTATTCTTTACATCTGTTTGTACTTCCTCTATTCCCTCTACTACATTTACATTTTCTTTTTGTTTATTAACCTTTCCTGATGATTTTTGGTTATTATCACTATCATATAGTCAGTCCACATCTCCTTTATCTTCTGTTATTGCTTTCTTATTTTGTTTATAGTCCCTAGCTAGATGCCCTTTTTACCTGACTGTAATACAAATACTTCAGCTCCGTCTTCAGCAGTGAAGACTTGTGCCTTTTTTTCTTTTTACTATTAAGGTGTCTTTCAGTACGTCTAGCATACTCAAGTAAGGCTTGCAGCCTGCTTGTTCAGTGATTTGTCATATGCCTTGTAATAAAACTACTAACAGAGGCAATGCAACCTTTTAAAAATGTATATATATATATATTTTTTTTTTTAATTGTTATTTTAAGCATTTTAATAATCTAGCATAATATCCATCTACTGTCTCATTTTCCTGTTGTAGGCATTAATTAATGCAAGTCCAGTCTACTCTAAGTTTTCATTTTTCAGAGATTCTGTCTGTTAGACCTTTCACTCTGTTGTCTAAAAATGTTTCAGAATTTTTTAAGCTTCTGTTTTTCTTTTGCCTGACGCCCTGCATCAGATTAAAGCTTGTTTAAGGAGTTTAACTAGTGAAAGTTTATCTAGTTTACTATCAAATTTATAGTTGTTAACACATTTTGCAAAATATCTCACATTATTTGCTTACTGTAATTGCATATGCTTCACATTATCCGTTAGGGGCGGATCTCGTGATCTCTTAGTGCACTGATTTCCCATGTCTTAAAAAGACTGTTACGTAACCCTTCTCTTGTACCACGTGGTATCTCTATTCCCCGTATTCACAGTAGTGTCTAGAATGACTGTTTACTTTGTTTTGCTTTATTTCCTGATCTATGACTCAAGATACAATACTTCGACTCTCTCTCTCCCTGCTATCACAAACCTTAGCAATAGCACAGTGTAACCTGGTCCCTGATCTAAAACAAAAACAAAGAGAGGAATTCTGCTTACCCGAGCCTCCTGCTTATGTTTGATAGGCTTTTTAGGACCCAGTTTTCCGCCGCCACAGATCAGACAAGTGGACAGCCTCTTTAGGCACGACAATTCAGTCGGAGGTCTTTCCTTCTTCTGCGCAGACTTCAATACCACCTATATATTCTGACCTGTAGCTTACCAAGGGAATTCCGGCACGATTAGGACCAAGATGTTAAATAAATTCGTTAGAGTCAGACTGTAAAAATCATTGAGTTATTCAAACACAATGTCAATTAATAACAAACAATAATGCAGGAGAGCTTGAGTATCTTAAAGCTCTAATGTACATTAGGAGGCAAAAAACCATACACAAAGTTTGTATAGAATTTTGACTGCTTTATTGACCAAAACACATTGGTTATATACATTTCATTATCAGTTTTGCCCACCTCACTGGCGTGGTCAGTGACAGGGTCTTTACATCATAGTAATTCATAAAAAGTGCTGAATTTGTGTTTTCAAAAGTCCTTTTCCCATGAGAATGTTGCAGCCTTGCAAGCAGCTGGTCAGTCACGATGACCTCCTGAGGATGTAGCCAATTCAAGGTTCTCTGATTAGTTCAAATACAATAGATGTATGTCTTCCTTAAAGCCTCCCTTTGTTTTTCTTGTTCCCAGCTGCGCACTATCAGAGATAGTGCGCACAAGGCTACTCTCCTGGTGGAGGCAGGAAAGAGGACACACATGCGAACAGATTTATTATTTTCTAACTTTGCAAAATAATCTTTACTTGAAAGACATGAGCCAGACTGCATCTGCAAGCTGCCAAGGTCAAATTTCTGATTACACTGCAGCTTGTGCTTCAAGCAATAATATGCAGGTTTATTTCTACTGTTATTCTAGTAAGACAGAATTAAATGCATTACCTTTATTCTTTATTTTAAGTACATTTATTCCTAACTAGAGCACACATTTCTCTATATATTTGATCACACAACTTATATGTGTTTGAATGTTTAAATACACATCTTCCTAAGCAGCACACATTGTGAATATATTTTTCTAGGCAGCATGTATGTAAATATATTTTCTAAGCAGCACACATTGTAAATATATTTTTCTAGGCAGCATGTATGTAAATATATTTTCTAAGCAGCATGTATAGATTTTTCTAACACCTTTCAATCATTTTGGGTACCGGACCCTCTAAAGGCTTTTACAAACAATGCCACAGTCATGTGATACATCAACAAACATGGAGGCACAAAGTCTTAACTTCTTTGCAGACTGGCTCTTCAGGCCTGGGACTTTGCTGTTTGCCATCATACCACTCTTCAAGAAGTATGCATTCTATCAGAGCACAACCTCATGACAGACTCTCTGAGCAGATCCAAGACAACCTCACAAATTTCAAAGGGAGATGTTTCTGGATATTGCTCAATGATGGGTATTCCTCAAGTGGATCTTTTTGTCTCCCCTCTGAACAAAGAATTTCTCAATTCTGTTCCAGAGCTCCAAATCATCTGTCTTGGAAGGTGGACTCCATGTGATTTTCTTGGAAGGGGATATTCCAATGTGCCTTCCCTCCTCTTCCCCTGCTTCACACAGTACTGCACAACATTATGAAGGAGTCTCCAAGAATCTTGCTGGTGACTCCGTTTTGGCCCAGATAGCACTGGTTCCCCCTTCTCTTTCACCTGGTCAGGGGTAATCATCACAAGTTAATGCATAGATCTTCTCACACAACACAAAGGGTCTCCCATTCATCCTCACTTGTCTATATATTAACTGATACTTTGGGTGATAGGGTTTTGATCCCCTATTGACACCAGATTTTCTGAGTGTGTGCTTAGCGTTCTGCAGGAGGCCAGAAAACCCACTACCAATAAAATCCTATGTTGCTCAATGGAAGTTATTTTCTTTTTGGTGTCTCAAGCATAATCAGGATCCATTTTATGTGGGGATCCCTCTGGTTCTTTTCCTATTTGTATGAATTGCTCAATGCTGGCTTAGCATATTCTTTTGTTAAAGCTGTTTGTCAGCAATTTCTACCTCTCTGCTTTTGAACCTTCCTTTGGCTTCCTGTTTTAAGGTCAAACAATTTATTAAAGGTGCCTTTCATATCAGGCCTTTAAGACAGCCTATTCCTCCTTCTTGGGGCCTTACTTTTATCCTTGAAAAACTCACTCAGGACCCTTTTGAGCCTGCTTCTTCCTCCTGTGTGAGACACTGCACCTAGAAGATTGTTTTGCTAGTGGCTCTTACTTTCAGCTAAGAGAGTTTCTGAAATCCAGACTTTTGTGGCAGATCTCCTCTCTTTTCAAATTTTCTTTTATACCCAAGATAGTTAATGATTTGTCCCTGAAACAGTCTATTCAGCTCCTTTCCTTTCCTCCTTCTCCACAGTCTGCTAATGAGATGGTGCTTCACAACTGGAATTTACATAGACAGCAGATATTATTTGGACAAAAGGAAGGCCTTTAGACAATCTGAGCACTTTTTTTGTTTCTTTTAGCACCGGGACATTGGGTCAGGCTTCACTAGAAGCCCCTGGAGAATGGTTGCAACAAAGCCTGCTCTAGACCAGGAAAAGGAATCTAATTTATAATGCTTTGTAAAAGTAAGTACAGAGGACTATGTTGCTGTATGTGTGATATTTCAATCCACCCCTTTCCAAAAAGCCACTGATGAAACCAAGACTGTGCCTTGACCTTTTGAAGAATTGATTTTTTATGGTGGGTACAACAGGAGGAGAGAACAGAGACAACTATTTCATAATAGTCTGCTTTTATACAAGTTGTCCTTTTTTCTTACCTCCACAAGGAATGAATAACTGATCAGAGTTTTTGAAGGTTTTAATTTTATCAAAATAATACCCAAATTGTATGTGGACATCCAGATAATGAACAATCTTATCTCCCTCATTATTAGGTTCCAGAAAGAAGACAGAGATGGATAGCTTGGCCCAAAGTAAACCTGATTATCACTCTGGGCACAAATGAAGCATTATTTCTAAAAAAAAAACACTATCTTTGTGAAAAATCGTATAAGGTTAACCCACTGTGAGAGCCTGAAACTCAGACACCCTTCTTGCAGAAGTCAGAGCAATCAGCAAAGCTGTTTTCCATGTTAAGAACCTCATATCAGTCTGATAAGCTGGTTCAAGTCATGCAAGAGTTAATTTTTTTCCAAAACAAAGTTAAGATCCCAAAAGCAGCCACCTGTCTTCTAGATGGATGGGTTTGTGGAACCCCTTTCAAAACCATTTTAACACAGGAATACATTTAAAGGGAATACTTAATCCATGGGTAGACATGCTGAAATGGCTGACAAATGAACCCCGATAAAGGAGTAAGAATGGCCACAGGATAATAACCACAGAAATACTAGCCTTAAAAGGGTGCTAGTTTTTATCTCAACACCAACTAGAAAATCTTTTATCATTTAATAACATATGACTTTCAGCAGGTTTCTTTGTCTCCATTAATGCCTGTTGCACATCCATAAAAGGTGTTAAAATTTCATCATCCAGGCAGTTAGTTGAAGCTGCTTCAATATGAAGAGTATCATATTACAACTGTCTTGTGGGAGTAGGTCCAGTCTATGAGGAAACTTGTGGTAATTACCCTTGGCCATTTCCAAAAGAAGGGAAAACCACTATTGCCTGGGACTGAAGAAAGTCACCACAATGACATTAGGAGAGTCCTTCTGAATCTTGATACCTTGATATCACGGAAAAGGCACCAGGAACATTCCTGTTCAAGGAAATGAAATGCATCTGTTTTCTTAGCCTACTTGCAAGGAATCCTGGCAGTTGTTATGTTGTGAAACGAAGCAGAAAAATCTCCCTAAGGTGTTTCCCACAGCTGGATGAAATCCTGAAAGACTCTGACCCAATTTGCATTCATAAGGGTCTGTCCTGGTCCTGCTCAACTTACTTGTCAAAGTGCTTTGCTCTGACAGGAAGGAAGATGCCTGTAGAGTGAGATTTGCCAAATTGCTGTATCCCAAGCTAATATGACTAGTCTGCACAGTGAGTATGACCTGAAGACCCCCCCCTGTTCATGTACCACATCCCTATAGTGCTGTCTTTAATGATTTGTAATGGCCCTGGGGACCATCAATGATTGTGAAAGTTGAGATCATCTATGACTTCCAACAATTTCTGTTTGTGTGTTTTGATCTGTCTTTTTACAGACCACATTTTACCCCATGAAATACCACTCACCAAGCAAAATCTGAGGTGTCCATAGTTCTAGACTGGCTTAGTCCTGGAAGAGAAAATAGGAGACCTGGATTCATATAAAACTGGTCTCTCCACCAAAGCAGTTCCATGTTTAACAAATTCTAAAATTGGAATCTGTAATGTCAGGGAGATGTTGTGGTTGGGGACATAGGTACCACTGAATCTTTCTCATGTGGAGACTGGCTAAAGGATCCTGGATACCATGAATCCCAGTACCTCGAGAAATTCCTTTGCTGAAGTCCTGGACTGAGTGGAAAAACTGAGGAAAAGACCTAGATCTACAGCTTCTTTTTCCTGTGTAAGAAAAACTTTTTGAACCAATTTTTCAAGGAGACACCCCAGGAAAACAATCCTGTGAGAAGCAGTCAAACAAGACTTCTGAATATTCTCCAGAAAACCTAGTCTGTGAAGGAGATCCCTTACCTGTGTGAAAACCCAGTCTGTGAAGGAGATTCCTTAAATGTGTGAAAACCCAGTCTGTGAAGGAGACCCCTTCCCTATGTGAAAACCCAGTATGTGAAGGAGATCCCTTACCTGTGTGAAAACCCAGTCTGTGAAAGAGATCCCTTCCCTGTGTGAAAACCCAGTCTGTGAAGGAGATTCCTTCCCTGTGTGAGAGATTCCTGAAACCTGGCAGTCTGCAATAGGCTATCATGGAGCTAGACTCGTTCTGAACACCCTTGGAGCAGTGGATAACCCAAACAGTAATGTAGAGTATTGATATTGTAATCCAGACACTGAAAACCTTAAAACCTTTGCAATATGAGGCCATGGGAATGCAATACTAATCATCCTTTAAACTTAGAGCTACCACAAAACTGAAAGGTGGAATAAGTGGTAGGAGGTTATGAAGGGTTAGGCATTTTGAACTTTAGGATTTCCACAAACTGAATGACAAAGGAAAGATCTAAGACTGGTCTCCATGAAGCTTCTTTCTTTTGCATCAGAAAACTTCTTGAATGAAAAATGTTCCCTGTCAAAGAAAGAACAGGTATTATTACCTCCTGAGTCAGTAAATGTTGAATGACAGGAGGGGAAAAAGAAGTGTAATCTCATAGATGAGGAATCCCATGAAAAGGAGAAAATGACTCCCACTGTTATTTGTACCCCTGATGGGTCACTCTTAGAACCAATTGTCTTAGATTATCTGCTGTCAAAGAGAGAAATGCAAAGCCAGATTTTATGAAGCTTTAAGGGGTGGGAAGGGGTTACCATTTGTAGATAGTTATTAAGACTTGTTAGAATGTCATGGTCACTGGGACCCCCCCTCCTCTTCTTTTTGGACACTACTTGTCATTGTTGTTGAACAGCTATTTGCCAGAAGTTTGCTGGATCTAATTATTTTGCTTGTTATACAAAGCTGTAGAGGTAGGTGTGAAATCTTTAACAAACTTGGAGAAGGAAGGCTAAATAATCTGAGTCACATCTTGAATCAGTTTCCCTTTCTCATTACACTTTTTCTGGACTTCAGCAACACATGATTAAAAAAAAATCCTTATCCAAAGGAGAATTAAAATTTTCAGCTTTAAATTCTGCAGGGAAATTTTGAGAACATAACCATGTACACCTTCTCAGCAGTTCCAGGAGCAGCTGCTCAGGAAGGGGCATCAGTTGAATTACAAGCACACTGCAAAGAGTGTTGGCTCACTCGAAACATAAAGGTAGTACGTATTCAGAGATTTTTCCTCAGAAGAGGGAAAATGGCTAAAGTGTTTCTAATATTCTCAAAATGATTCAAGCAAAAACTTCAACATGTGAGCTTGACAATTAAGAATTCTAAAAAAAGTGTGGCAGTTTGTCCCAAATCTATCAAAGGCTTTCCCATACTTATCTGAGGCAGAGTGGTTAGCATTTACCAGATGTTTATAATCAGCATGATTTGCCAAGAAAATCACTGTAGGGTCAGATCTAGGGTAAGAAAATGCAAATTTGTAAGACTGAGGAACTGTATACAATCTATCTGCCTTCTTAAGGCCTGCAAGCTGGCTGTCAGTCATGCTACAGGATCTAATAAAAACATCCTGCAAAGCTTGATGTACAGGAGGAACAAAAGTGGGTTGTGGAAATTATAGTTGTAATTAATCATAAAATTTTTCAGACGTTGGAATGTCATTACAGTCCCACTGAAACAACTGGGTCATCCTAGATATGGTTTCAGAAAAAAAAATCTTCAAAAGGACCATCAAAAGAAACACTCCTCAGAATTAGTCACCTGAGGAGAAAAAAAAAAACATTTGCACCTTCACAATAATTTCCCTGTTTATTATACTGGGATTCCAAGTAAACCCAGAATGAGAGAGGCGAATAGCCTGAATTACAACAAATAAATTACTCCTTTCTAAAGTAACCAAGACATATGAAGATAAATATTTTAATTTTTGCTTATTTTTAACAGGAATTTCTAAAGAAGCAGGCAGACTCCTGTCAAGACAACCCTCCAGGGAACTGGCATCCCCTTGTGACTCGGCAAAAAGGCTTCCTACTCTTTCATCTAAGACTGACAAGACAGGTTTGCATGTGCCCACTAAGGACAGTCTAACAGCCACAGAGAACATGTCTAATCCCTGAGCCCATGGTGGTTGTTAGGACTATATCAGAGAAAATGAAGGAAGATGATGAGTGGTCTGAGGGACCAAAACTGGCCACAGTAGAGTCACCTATCTGTAACTGAGACAAATACACTGCCATGAAGGGGCAACAAATGTCTGGCAATTTTCTTCTTTTTGTGGCTGGAGAAAAGAATTGAGAAAATGGCAAGTTGTTCCACGGTAAAGCAAATAACAAAACCTGACATCCGGTTATCATTAACAGCAGCAGTTAAGTAAGAGGCTAAGTGTCAACAAAGTAGTGTTTTCAGTAGAAAACATCGTAAAAAATATAACATGCACTCACCGTGCCCCCCCTAAAAATAGTTTAATATTTTTCATCACAAAAACAAAATTAAACTACTACTCTTTTTTTAAATTAAACTACACTTTTAACAAGTTTTAGCGGCAAAGTAAAAAGTAGAACTTCAGACTTTTAACTGACTGAAGAGTTGCATGACAGTCCAATAAAAATAAAATTCCTAGCAAGAAATAAAGTATTTTACAGAAAAAAAAGAAGTTATGTCTTACCATAATGTTCCATCTGTGTTGTGGATCTTCACTTACCCTTGACTGTGGGTTTGGTTGTGTATCTTGGAACCAAGTCAGCCGTTATTCCACCTCGTGGCTTCCAAAAACTCTCAAGCTTAGCTCTTCCCAGAATGTTCCTCTCAATATTACCTCAGATCAACTTTGCATAAGATAGTGAAGACCAGAAATAACAGATCAGAGACCATATCTAAATTCATGAAGGGAAAATTCAATCTGTTACGACAGATCTGTTCCACCAAGAAGCCTAAAGGGCAGGGGAAAGGAAGATGGGATTGTCAAGGATAAGTGAAGATCGACAACACAGATGGAACATTATGGTAAGATATACAGTACAGTTTCGTACCTACCATAAATGTAGATGTTCGAGTGTTCACCCTGCTGCAGTCATCACACTTGGGTTATCCTGTCATCAGGCGGTCCCGCAGTCGGCCGGATTTCCAAAGTCTTGGTCCGACGTCAGTTGCTGTCGCCTCATCCCTGACGTCAGTGCGCCAGGGGTACATATATTGCAACCAACGCCATTTTCTTCAGTTTTTCTTGCCCCAGATGTCAGGTGCCCCCAAAAGGGTGATCCAAATCAGTACCAAAAAGTGAGAACACTGTACAGACACACAAACCCTTCAGCTATAAGCAAATACATCAGTAAGGCATAGCATCTACCCCAGTAGATCAGAGGGGTTGGAGGGAGGGTAACCTGGACTGCAGCAGGGTGAACACTCGAACATCTACATTTATGGTAGGTACAAACCTGTACTATGTTCATCGTGTTACCCTGCTGCAGTCATCACACTTGGGTTGAGTCCCAAAGCTAAGGTAGGGTGGAGGCATTATAGAGGGTTAGAGGAGGCAATGAGTCCCTGCAGAACTGCAGTGGCGAAGCCTGCCCTGGACTTAGAATAAAGAGGTAAGTGATAGTGTTTGGTGAAGGTGGGTACAGAACTCCAAGTTGCAGCTTCTAAAATTTCCTTGGTAGGAACCCCCCTGAGAAAGGCTGTAGAGGTAGCTGTTGCCCTGGTAGAGTGGGATCTAATGGTAGGAGGAACTGGTTTCCCATGATGGGTATAGCAGAATCGTATGCAATGGGCTATCCATTTAGAAATGGTTTGCTTGGAAATGGCCCTCCCTTGAGAAGCTGTAGCATAGGAAACAAAGAGCTGGTCAGTTTTTCTGAAAGCTTTAGTTTTATCCAAGTAATATTGAAGCTGCCTGTGAATGTCCAAGGAATGTAGGAGTCTCTCACCTTTGTTCTGTGGGTTGGGGAAGAAAGTGGGTAGATGGATGGTTTGATTTAAAGCTATGCTGGAAACCACCTTAGGCATGAAGGAAGGATTAGTTCGTAGAGAAACTCTGTCTTGATGAAAAATGAGGAAAGGTTCCACTGCCATAAGTGCCTGTAATTCTGAAACTCGCCTAGCAGAAGTTATTGCCAGGAGCAGGGCAGTCTTCCAAGATAGGAACTGAAGGTCTGCAGAAAAAGCTGGTTCAAAGGGAGGTAATGTTAGTTTTTCCAGAACAAAGTTGAGGTCCCATGTAGGTGTAGGAGCTCTTCTAGGTGGTCTAATGTTTTTTGCCCCTCCGAGGAACTGCCTTAGGAGTGGATTTGAAAATAAAGGTGGATTTGTGTCGTAGTGAGCTGAAATAGCTGAAGCATGGATTTTAATTGAGGAGAAGGAAAGTCCTTTATGCAACATCTCAGCTAAATACTGCAGAGTGTGAGGCATATGAGGCTGAGTTGTATCTAGGCCTTTAGCTTGGTTCCAAGCAGAAAACCTTTTCCATTTGTCCGAGTAAGCCTTCCTGGTGCTTGGCCTCCTGGCTTCTAGAATAACATCCAGTACTGCTTGTGAAAGAGGGGCTGGTTGGCTGCTTAACTGATTTGCCATGCAGCCAGGTTTAAGGTTTTGATCTGGCTGTGTAGAATCTGCTTGTCTTGCTGTGTGAGCAAATGAGGTATTTGAGGCAATATCCATGGTGGACTGTGAGACATATTCTTCAATAGTGGTACCAGTGCTGGCATGGCCAGTCTGGGGCTATGAGAATCATTCGAGGTTTCTCCTTTTTGACCTTCAAAAGAACCTTTGTGAGAAGAGGTAATGGAGGAAAAGCATATGCTGTCAGGTTTTTCCAACTGAAGGAGAGTGCATCCACTTTCCAAGCTTGTTGGTGGAATGTCCTTGTACAAAATTTTGTCAGCTGGTAGTTTTGAGGACTGGCAAATAGGTCTATATTTGGTAGACCCCATCTTTGAGTTATCATTGCAAATATTTGTGGATCTAGCTTCCACTCGTGGGGATCTTTGATGTTTCTGCTTAGGTCGTCTGCCAATGTGTTTTTCTGTCCTGGCAGGAATTGAGCTTGTAACTGGACTTGGTAGGTCAGAGCTGTGTTCCATAAGATTATTGCTTGCCTGCAAAGAGGGTAGGAATGTGTGCCCCCTTGTTTGTTTATGTACCACATTACTGTGGTGTTGTCCATCTTTATTGCCAGTTGTCCAGGTTGTAGTAGATCCTTGAAGGCTGTCGGAGCTTTCTGTACAGCTAGCATCTCTTTTTGGTTTATGTGCAGTTTTCTTTGTTCTGCAGTCCATAGGCCTTGAATGCATTGTCCTGCCATGTGTGCCCCCCAGGCATAGTCTGAAGCATCTGTTGTGATAGTTTGCCTGTGTGAGGGCAAGGTGAAAGGCTAACCCTTGTTGAGGTGACATGCCTGTACCCACCATAGAAATTCCTGTTGAAGGCAGGGAATGACAGATATCACTGTGTCCAAGCTGTGGCTGTGTTGAGACCATACGCTTTTTAGGTACCATTGAAATTTCCTCATATGCAGTTTTGCAAATAGTATTATCAGAATGCAAGATGCCATGAAGGCCAAAGCCTGCAGAATTTTTCTTGCAGTTAATTGGGTCTTTGTTGCCATTGTCTTGAAATATTGAGTCAGTTGTAATTGCTTGTCTGGTGTAAGATAAGCCTTCTGGGCCATTGTGTCCAAGCTGGCAACCAGGAATGTCATTTTTTGTGAGGGTACTAGTTTTGACTTCTTTTCGTTTACTGTGTACCCCAGACAATATAGTAGATGCTTCACAAAAGTCAGATGTTGTATGAGAATGTCTTTTCTTTCTGCTTGGATGAGGCAGTCGTCCAGGTATGGATATATTTGAATTCCTCTTTGTCTGCAGTATGCAATTACTGGTGCCAGGCATTTTGTGAATACTCTGGGCGCAGTAGATAAGCCAAAGAGCAATGCAGAGAATTGATAATGGATTGAACCTGCAATGAAATGGAGGTATCTTCTGCAACTTTGTCTGATAGGGACATGCAGGTATGCCTCCTTGAGGTCCAACGTTACCAGCCATGCTTCCTTGCCCAACATGGGAAGTAGCTGCTGTAGTGTTAGCATCTTGAATTTGGGAACTTGTAAGTAAGTGTTTAGAATTGAAAGGTCCAGAATTGGTCTCCAAGCATTTTCTTTCCTGAGTACTAGGAATAGTCTTGAGTAAAATCCTTGGCCTTGCTCTTGAGTTGGCACCCTTTGAATGGCTCTCATGGCCATGAGAGCTGTAATTTGTTTTTGAGCCTCTGCCCTTTGATTTTGTGGCAGGTTTGGCATTCCTCTTTTTATTGGCAAGGTGTGAAAGTGGAATCTGTATCCTCGTAAAATTATATCTAGGACCCATTTGTTCTTTGTGACCATGTGCCAGTTGTCCACAAATAATGCTAGTTTTCCCCCCAGGGGGGCTGACAAAAAAGCTTTGTTTGGCCAGTTGAGGTGCAAGTCATTGAGTTTGTCTTCTGGTGGCTTGAGACCTGTCTTCTCCTCCCTTCTGGGTTGGAGTGGTCCATTGGCGAGGTTTATACTGAGCTTGTGGTTGTCCTCTGCCCCTTGGGCGCCTGTATTTACCCCTCTGAGGCCTGTCAGTAGCTGGAAAGGACCAATTTTTGGTTGGCCAGTTTCTGCTGAAGCGAGGGGGTTGTACCTGTAGGAAATCATTGACTGTCTGCATTGATTTTGCCTTATCTTCCATTTTCTTTAAAACTTCTTCTGCTTTAACACCAAAAAGAACATCCTGCTGCAAGGGAGCATCTAGTAGTTTTGCTTTAACATGTTCAGGCAGACTTTGTTCCTTTAACCAGGCATGCCTACATATAACTGAACCAGTGACCGCTGCTCTGCAGGAGGCCTCCAAGGAATCAAACCCACATTGTAAGGTATGTTTGCCCACCTGCTCGGTGGCGTGCAACAAATCCTGTACTTCTTTCAATTCAGATTGTTGAGGGAGGGTTGTTATCTTTTGTTTTAACTGAGAGATCAGAAATTGCTGATACTTAAGCATATAAAATTGACAGTTTAGAGCTCTCATAGCTAAAGTGGCTGAGGTGTAAACCTTTTTCCCCCATCTGTCTAGTGCTCTTGAATCCCTTTCAGAAGGTGCTGGATTTTTAGCCATGGAAGCCTTGGCACCCTTGGGACCCTGGGAGATAGTCTCTGGGTCAGCTACTGGGCTTTCGTAAAGGAATTTATGGGAATCAGGTACTCTGTAGTATCTATCAGGCGTGGCCGGGGCAGGAGGCAGAGAGTCTGGGTTGAAACTGGATTCTAAATAAACATCATCCACAATGTCCAAAACAGGAGGGATGGCTAGAGGTCTGTGCTGGGGGAGTAAAAGAAACTCTCTGAGCCTTTTCTTGGAATCAGAGTAATCCTGACCTTCCCAGTGAAAATGTTCCCTCATAGTCTGTAAAGTTTCCCCAAAAGAGTAATCTTCTGGAGGGGAAGCTGAGGGAATAGAGTCCTCAGCATCAGAATCTTCATAAGGAGAGAAGGAATAGTCTTGGTCTTCAGAGGAATCCGAAGAAATAGACAGTTGTTCAGAGGAAGCAGATTCTTCCTCTTGTCTAGGCCTTTTGTCAGGAGGAGGCTGGGAACCCCTGATAAGAGAAATCAGATTTTCAGCCATCTTGAGCATGTGTTTCTTAGGCATAGGGCCTTGAACAGGAGACTGAAGTGAAGCTTTTTTCGATTTGGAAGGAGTCTTCGGTTTAGAAAACATTTTGACTGTAAGAGTCGTCGGTCTGAAAATGCCTTCAGAAAGTGAAGGTGTTTCAGAAGTACCGGTGGCCTTGGGAGGTAAGTCGTCGGTAGGGCCTGAAGTAAAAGGCTGCATCGGCCTAGTACATTCCGTCAAAATATCCATAGCAGTCTCGGGTTCCTCAACTGCGGTAGTCAGAAGCTGCGTCGGAGCCTCACTGATAACCGGAGACCGGATCAACCAAGGCCTCGGAATCGGGCTTAGGCCTGGGCTGTCGATCCTTATCCCTGCGTTTTTTGTGCACGCCGGTAGTCGGTAGCTCCGACGGCATGTTATAATTAAATTTTCTGCCAAAAAAGTGTTGTGCGAAATCAAATCGTCTTTTAATAGTGTGTTTATTAAATCTAGCACAAAAACGACAAGAAGTGACGTCGTGATCAGGGCCTAGGCAGGGTATACAATAAGAATAAAAATCCTTATGAGGTATTTGCTTCCCACAAGAAATACAATTGTTAACTTTTTCTGACATCGGTCTGAGGCAAGAAAAGTTTCCAACGGGTACTTAGCTTTATAGAAGACTTTGGTCTGAAACTCGAATTCGAAAATCTCAGGAGTCGGCCGACCGGCACTTGCGAACTGCTTCTGCTTCGGGCACCGCGCGGCAAGAAAGACTGAAGAAAATGGCGTCAGTTGCAATATATGTACCCCTGGCGCACTGACATCAGGGATGAGGCGACAGCAACCGACGTCGGACCAAGACTTTGGAAATCCGGCCGACTGCGGGACCACCTGACGACAGGATAACCCAAGTGTGATGACTGCAGTAGGGTAACACGATGAACATCTTCTTTATCTGATGTTGTCGATTTTCACTTAATCCTTGACTGTGGGACAAAGTCCCCAGCTACCAAAACCTTGGGAGGTCTCACAAAAGAATATTCCTGAGCACCATCAAACCAAAAGATACTCATCGCCTAGAGACAAGATCAAACTTGCAATGAGTAATAAAGGTATGCGGGGATGCCCAAGTAGCCACTGCACATATATCATCTATAGAAGCTCTGGCATGGAAGACTGCTGAAGTGGCTATTGCTCTCGTAGAATGTGCCTTTACAGGTCCTGGCAGTTGCAGTTTCCTTTTGTTATAAATGAAGATTATGCAGTTCTTGAGCCATCTAGCTAGAGTAACCTTAGAAACTGGTTTGCCCAGAGTGGCAGAAAAAAATGAAACCAACAGCTGATCTGATTTTCTGAATTTCTTTGTTCTGTGCATGTAAAAACATAATTGTCTGTGAACATTTAACATATAAAAACAATATTCACCTTTGAAAATTTGGGAAAAAATACTGAAAGTTGTATAGTCTGATTGATATTAGTATCAGATACTACTTTTGGTAAAAAGCATGGATTTGTTTGCAAAGACACTCTGTCCTTATGAAAGATTAAGTAAAGAGGCTTGCAAGATAAGGCCTGTAACTCATATTCTCCTAGCAGAAGTAATAGCAAACAAAAATTAGGTTTTCCAGGATAAATTTATTTATTTTATTTATTTATTCCAGTTTGGTGACCGGGGAGGTCCACTGGGCTTGAGAGCCCGTTTTCAGTGGAGGTCCGAGGAGAAAAGCTCCACATAACAAGTTACATAGAATATATAATTTTCACACTGCTAAGCTGCGAAGCTCCACATAACAAGTTACATAACATATAGAATTTTCACATTGCTATGTTACATAACTAATTGAAATAACAAAAGGAAAAAAGATATGGGGTGAAGAGTGCAGTTACATTTTCTGTGAAGAAACAGGTAGGAGTGAAGTAGTCTTTTGAAGGTGTTTAGGTTGTCACAGGCCCTCAAAGTAATGTGTGGGCTAAGACAATTTGGAGGAAGTCTAGTTGATTGGGGATTTCAAGCCAGTTTAAAGTTAGTAGGGAGGAGCAGTGGTGAGAGGAGGCTTTTGCTTTTGTGGCAAACCTGGAGATTTTTTTGTAGCATACTTCTAGTTTGGAGGTAAGGGTGGAAGATAGATTAGTAAGCAGAGGAGCGCCATATAGAAGAGATGGGAGAAGATATGTAGTGGCCAGGGTCAGTCTAGTAGAGGGAGAGAGGAAGTGATTATTCCTATAGAGTAGGCCGAGTTTATGTGGGATTTCTTGATGTTAAGTTGGATATGGGTATTGAATTTTAGGTGTTCATCAATGGTGACCCCCAAGAGTTTGGCGGAGGGAACAATATCAATGATAGAGTTGTTGAGGCTGGTAATTTGAAATGAGTTTTTGTCAATGGGAGTGGATTTGGAGGGAGTGAATAGAAGGATTTTAGTTTTGTTAGCGTTAAGTGACAAGTGGTTTTGGAGCATCCATTTTTCAGTGGTTGAGAAGGCAGATTGAGTTAGAGATTTGAGTTCAGTTTGGTTGGAGGCATAGCAGATCAGAGTAGAGTCATCTGCATGTTGGACAATTTTGGTGTTTGGAATGGCTTTGTGGAAATCATTAATGAAGATGTTAAATGCAGAGGGCCAAGACTGGAACCTTGGGGAACTCCTGTGGGTGTTGGAAGGAAGGTGGAAGAGGATTGGCCCCATTTCACTGCTTGGGGCCTGTCACAAAGATAGCTGGAGAACAAGGAAAGAGTTTTTGAGGAGATGTTAAGGTTAGATAGATGGTTTAGTAGATGGGTGTGAGAGATGGTATTGAAAACTTTAGATAAATCTAATAGAACAGACGAAACTAAGTTACCAGAATCTCTGGCTGAATTGATAGAGTGTAAAAAGGAGACTAGGGCTGTGTTGGTATTGTGTCCAGGGCGGAAGCCGTGTTGGGTAGGAGAGAGCAGCTGATGTTCAGTTAGGAATGGCATGAGCTGTATGTGAATGCATTTTTCGAGAAATTTAGAGATGGGAGAGAGGATGGCTATGGGGCGGAAGTTGGAGAAGTTACAGTTTTTGCCACCCTTGTGGAGTGGAAGAATAAAAGCAGAATGCCATAGTTTTGGTACATATGACTCGAGTAGTGATCAGGATGCTGATAGGGAGAGCAATACTGTCAGAGGTAATTTTTAAGAAGGAGGAGGGAATGTTGTCAGGAGCACTGGTGCAGTTTTAAGTTTATAGAGAAATTTCTTTATGAGGTTGGTGGATACAGGTCTAAGTTCAAAAATAGGGGGAGTGGAAGGAGATGGGGTGGAAGCTTGGGAGGAGCTGGGTAGGGGGATGTTATTGGGGAAGGTTTTGGTCAACTCAGCAAAGGAAGAGGTGAAGAAGGTATTAAATAGTTTGGCAATTTCTTGGTCAGATTTGCTAGTATCAGAACAAGGGTTATTTGTGGTACCAGGCTTGAGAAGGGTTTTTATAGAGTTCCAGAATTGTTTGGGGTTCTTTGTATGATTTATTTGTAGGTGGTTGTAGTAGGATTTTTTGTCTTTAATGACTTGTTTTTTGGCTAAGTTTCAGGCTGTTTATGATGGAGATAGCTTTTCCAAGATTTGTCTCTTTGTTGCATAATTTTCTTGGTAGCTTTTGTAAGCCAAGGGGCTGTTTTGGCTTTAAATCTTTTGGTTTGTGTTGGAGCTAGAGAGATTAGGACAGAAAGGAATGTAGAGTTGAAGAAGTCTATGGCTTTGTCTAGAGGCAGAGTTTTTAGTGGGTTCCAGTTAGTGAGCTTAAGGGAGTCAGAGAAGGTAAAGGAGTTGAAGTTAGTTAGGTTACGGGTTTGTAGGAGGTGGTGGGAGTATGGGGAAGAGGAAGTGGCTCTGTGGGTGAAAGCAGGGAGGTGGTTTCCTAATGGGTCAGGAGTGACACCAGATGTAGTGATTTTATTTGGGTGGGACACTAGTATCCAGTCTAGGATGGAGCCTGGGCGGTTGGTCTTGTTCGGCCTAGTGATTGCGTGAATAAGTTGAGTAAAGTTGAAGAGATTAATTGATAAGGTGGGATTAGGGTCTATGACTTTTTGCCAGTCAATATTTACGTCTCCCATTATGGAAGTTTCTTGTTTAATATTTGTGCAGGTCCAGGTCCAGGAGAGGAAGTCTTCTAAGGTATTGGTGTTATTACCAGGGGGGAATGTAAAGGGAGATGATGCAGATACTTTTACGGTTATTTAATTTTAGCATGCCAATTATTAGTTCAGCATTATTAAAGGATGGAATAGGATTCGGGAAAGGAGTAATAGATAAATGATGAGTAAATTAGTGCTACTCCACCACCTCTTTTATTTAGGCGGTCAGATCGGAGGCATTGAAATCCAGGGGGAAGGAATTCTGAGTCAGTTATGTGTGGTTTTAGCCAGGTTTCAGAGATGGCTACTATGTCAGGTGAGTTATGGTTGACCCAGGCATGAAACAGGGTCATTTTATTAGTTACGCTTTGGGCGTTGATAGTGAGGAATTTGAGGTCTTTATGAATATGTTTGTTGTTGGAGCTATGGTTATAAGTTTGAGAAGTGTTTGGTCCGGGGTTGGGATGAATGTCGCCTGCTAAGAAGAGGTATGAGAGAAGATGAATACGTTTTTTAGAAATTTGTTTGGTTAGGGATGGATGGTGGGATGCAGGTTTAGGTTTGTAGAAATTTGAGGGGATTTGGAACAGTTTTAAAGTTAATAGAGAGGTGGGGTGAATGGGGGTAAGAGAGGCAGAGATGTTGTAGAAGTGATTTGAATGGTTGGGATATGGAGGTGGAGGTGAAGGGTGTATATGGAGGTTTGTATAAGAGGTGGCATGGTATAGAGGAAGTAGAATGAGGAGTAGGAGTGTTGTGGGGGTAAGAATTTTGGAAGTAAAAGAGAGCATTTGTGGTTGAAGTCTGTTTTGAGGAGATAGGAATATGGAGGTTAGAGGGAAATAGGCAGAGCAGGTGGAATGGGAGGAGAAGTATAGGGTAGGGTGAGTTTGGTGGAGAGGGAGGAGTTATGCTGTTTGGGATTGGGTGTTGTAATGGGGAGGGAGTATGGGATGGCAATAAATGTAGGAGCACTGGGGGTG
The DNA here is from genome assembly GCF_019279795.1 of Protopterus annectens. NCBI lineage: Eukaryota > Metazoa > Chordata > Ceratodontiformes > Protopteridae > Protopterus > Protopterus annectens. The sequence goes on along the minus strand of NC_056733.1, from coordinate 1,571,093,926 downwards.
GTGGGAATTGGGGGTGGGGGAGTGGAGTGAGCCCGCAGGGGGAGTGGAGTGAGCCCGCAGGGCGAACGGAGTGGGATAGAGCAACACAGCAGAAGAGTCCTGCTGAAAAAGTATCAGCCACTGCAGGTAGGAGCTGAGGTAAGTAAGAGAAAGTGCAGTAAAGCTGGGTAGAATTGACAGAGAATAGAGCAACTCCGGGGAAGAGGAAATAGTGTAAAGGAGGGAGAGAGGAGTAAAGTTATTGGATAGTAGGCTTTAGAAGTAACTGGGAGATGAAGGTGGATGAGAGATGAAAAAATAAAAAAAAAAAAAACAAGAGGAGAAGAAAAAAGTTATTTTAAAATAGAGTAGGAGTAGGCAAAAAGTTGGGAAGGTGCTGCCACCTAGTGGTGAGAGGAGAATAGGCAGGCAGAGAGGCAATGGGGAAATAGATTGGAGCAGGATGGGCAAGAGACTGAGGTAAGAAAAAGTAGAGGTAAAGAGTGAATGAGAGGGTAAGTCTTCAGAGGGATACAAAAAATGGGATGGGAGTTTAAGAGGCAGTGAGTTAGAGGGGGATCTTTGTGGTCTGCGGTAGGCTGCTGAGTCACACACACTGAGGGACAGGCTAGCATATAAGGATATTTTGATAATTGAGTTTGTAGTAAGGCTACATACATTTATTGAGAGCAAAATAGGTAAGGGATTCCGCACTGAGGATTAATTTCGAGTAAGCCCAAACTAGTGAGCAGGAAAGATCCAGGTGGGCCGACTTGGCTTTATGCGGAAAGACCGTGTAATTCAGGAGGTAGAGATGGACCCTCAGGAGAGGAGTGATTTATTGAAAGCAAAATAGGTAAGGGATTCTGCACTGAGGATTCCTTTTGGGTAAGCCCAAACTAGTGAGCAGGAATGATCCAGGTGGGCCAACTTGGCTTTATGCGGAAAGTCTGTGTAATTCAGGAGGTAGAGATGGACCCTCAGGAGAGGAGTGCCAGGGGTGAACAAGCAGCACTACCGCGTTACCAGCCCAGTGGGAGAGAGCGAGGTGGTGAATCCTAGTCAGGAGTTCAAAAGGAAATACTTCAAATCGCAATTTTTGGACAGTTCAAATGGGGAATTAATTAAAGATTGCAGCACCAGATTCAAGTCCCAAGGTATAGATAGATCCTTGTATGGAGGTCTCAGCAACAGGGTTCCTTTCAGAAAGGCTTTACAAAGTTTGTGTGACATTATAGTGGTGTCATTTAGAGCATTATGAAAATCTGAAATTGTAGCTAGATGAACCCGTATATTCGAAGAGGACACCCCTGGATCGAAAAGCGTTGCTAAAAATGATAAGACCTTATGAACTGGTGCAGAATATGGGCCAAAATTACTGTCTGGAGCCCATTTTGAAAATTTTTGCCACTTGCTGCTGTATAACTGTTTAGTCGAAGGTTTGTGGGAGACTAGAACAATTGATTGAACTGGGGCAGTAAGGCTAGTATGCCTGGCAATCATTGGAATTGGAGAAGCCATGCAGTGAGCTTGAGATTTTGAAGATTTGGGTGAATGAGCCCCTCTGGATGGGACAGTAGATCTGGATCTGGGTCCAGTGTCCAAGGTTTCTAAATTAAGTGAGGCCACAGAAAGGGAAACCATATCAGTTGAGGCCAGAATGAAGCAATGAGAATTATCCTGTTCTTCAACTTGTTGGCTTTTCTTCAGAAACTGGGAAATGAGAGGAATTGGGGGAAAGGAATACAGTAGACCAGGGGGGGCCAATTGTGAAGGAGAGTGTTTCTCGGTGACTCCCCCGGAGAGGGGGGGGGTCAGAGTAAAGTAGTTACTGCACTTATTATTCAGGAGGATGTAATGAGATCTGCCACAAAAGTGCTGAGAGACCACTTGTTAGGCATCAGGATGCTTCTGCTCAATTTGTCCACGATCATGTTAGAGCTCCCCAGAATATGCATTGCGATTAGAAAGTGGCTGGATGAAATTGCCCATTGCCATACTCTCAGCGCTTCTCAACAAAGAGGGTAAGATCTGGTTCCCCCTTGTTTGTTGATGTATCAAACCACTGACATGTTGTCTGTTTGGATCGCAATAATTCCTGAGGGGAGGGCTTCTTGGAATACTTGCAATGCCAGCAGCACTGCCCTCATCTCTAGAACATTGATGTGCAAGTTGGCATCTAACTGGGACCAAGTGCCTTGGACGGTCTTTCCCAGATAATGCCCCCCCATCCGGGATGCATCTGTAGTCACTATGGCTTGGGGATGAGATGGGACAAAAGGATGGCCCGATAGAATGTCGCTGGAATGCAGCCACCAACTCAGGTCCTTTTTGCATAAATTGATGATCAGTACTTGATGGGACATTGGTTGTCTTAGTAATGACCATTGTGATGCCAACAGCCATTATAGAATTTGCATGTTAAACCTTGCAAGGGGAACTAAAGTGATGGAGGCTGCCACAGATCCTAGAGTCTGTAACACCAGTTTTGCTGTCACTGTTCTGTTGTGAATAATCTGTCTGACTTATGATTTTATTCTTTGTAGTCTTTCTTAGGGTACGGTTGCAATACAGGTGCTTGCATCTAACACCACCTCTATGAACTCTAAATATTGTGTTGGCTCTAGATGTGATTTTTCATAACTGACAGTGATCCCTAACAAAGATCAAGTTTGAAGGACATAGTTCCTTGCCTGGAGCAGTAGATGCCTGGTGGTTGTGGTTATGAGCCAGTCGTCTAGGAATCCTTGCAGTCTGAAGTGAGCTGCGACCACTGCCATGCATTTGGTAAACACCCTGGGGACTGTGGTGAGACCAAAGGGCATGGCTCTGAACTGATAATGACGGACTCCCAGCTGGAAGCGCAGAAATCTTCTGGAGCATTTGTCTATTTTTATGTGATAATACACATCCTGAAGATCTACTGGGAACAGCCAACTGTCCTTCCCTAAGAATGGGACAATAGACTGAACCATGACCATCCAGAATTTGGTTTGCTGAACTGACTTGTTCAAGACACTGAGATCCAAAATTGGTCTCAAGTTCAGTTTTTTTTTTTTTGGCACTAAAAAGAATCTTGAGTAAACCCTCGATCCTATCTGGTCTGGTGGGACTGCTTGGATGGCTCTTTTTTGAGCAGTTTTTGAATTTCTAGAACTACTGCATCCCTGTGACTGGGTGGAATGTCTGGGATTCTCTTTGATTGTCTGGGGGTTTTTTTGAAAAGGGAATATGGTAACCTCTGGTTATAATTCTCTGTACCGAAGTGTCCATTGTTATGGTTAGCCAGGCAGGTAGGTGCAGGGAAAGTCATCCCCTGACTGCCTCCAGAGGATGGCAGTTGGGCCTCCATTAAGGAGGGCTGATAGGAGTTACCAGGGAAAGAATCCCGTTAACCCTGATTTTGTGGGCCACCTCTGCCTCTAGCATGGTATCTTCCATTATAACTCCCTCCTTTGCCCCGGGGGGGGGTCATTACCATGAGTCCCAGAAAGGGCCTTGGGACATTTTGAACCATAGCTTGCCACTCTTCTGGTTCCCGGAGTAGGACCATTGAGGAGTGGAAAAGTTTACTCTCACTGCAGAAAACGTTTTTCCATCTTTCTCACATCTGCCAAGGGTCTCTTTAACTTTGGGGCAAAAAAGGGATGTTCCATCAAAGGGGGCATTAACAAAAGAACACTTTAATGGTTTTGCAAAGTCACATAAGTGCATCCAGGCATGTCTCCTCATGGCTACACCAGAATCCACTGCTCTAGTCATCTCTTCAGCTGCATGCGCAATGAGCCTTATAGACGAATTACATAATGAATCAAAGGTTGCCAGCTGGGAAGCTACTTTAGTCTGAACTCCCTCAGCTATGGTTCCTGTGAGAGTGTCTGATAGCTCCTTTATCAGATCTCATTGAAGTCTGGTGAAATATGTCATGAAGGTCGATGAAGCATATACGTGCTTCCCGAATCTATCCGTCTTCCTAGACTCCTCATCGGGAAGATGGATAGCAGGATTTTCATCAGCATTTCTTTTTGGTGCCTACTACAATCACCATGGTATTGACTGGCACCCCTTTAGCCCAATGTTGTTGATCTGCGGGAGCTGAGAGGATACGGTCTGGTCTCTTAGGAATTGACTTAATGGAATCAGGAATCTTCCAAGCCTGCTGAGCAATCAACTTAATTAGATCGTCAGCGGGTGGAGAGATCCAAGCAGTAAATGGTCGGGCACAGAAAGCCACTAGGCATACTGACTCCTCTGGGGAAAGTGTTGGGAAGTTCAGCCACCCCTCTGTTTAAGGATCTCTGGAATGTCACCGAACAAGACATTTTCTGGGGGTGACATTGGAGAACCTTCCCCTTCATCAAAGTCAGTATCTTCTGTGTAAGACTCTTCAGGGGAGTCCAAGTGCTTCTTCTTGCACTTTTTCTTACAGGGCATGTCCTCTGTAAATCAGTGAGTGTGATATACCTTTAAAAAGGTATACAGTGAGTCAGCACATGCACAGAATACTGAGCACGTGCAAGCAAGAGTGCAATTTTAAGTGAGCAGCCAATGTGAGCATGCAAGTATGTAGTCAGTCAGTTAGTTCATTTAAGTTTAATGTTCCTGCCATCTGTCTTGATATATTTGTATACAATAAACTACTTAAACGAACACCCAAGCCTCAGCATCTTCTTAATGCACAAAAGAAGAGCAACATGGTGTCAGAATGGGATCCAGAGTTACAGCCATGAGGCAACCAGTTAAAGTTGGAGGAATATACAGGAGTGGATCATCTCTACTCCTCAAACAACTCGCAAAACAGGTCAGAAACAAATTCCGGGTACTAAAACTTGCTTAAATGATTTCTTTCGCTATAAATACAAAGTGAAGCACTCAGAAAGTTCAAAACAAATTTCTTATTAAATGAAATGTCTGAAACTGTGACATATTGATAAAAATATTCAAAATAATTACGAAAATGTTTGAAATAATATACAAACTTCATAAAATGTACAAAAAAATGGAAAAACAACTGCTTTTTTGCTATATACTATTGTTTTGTATTAACCAAAGCTATTCAAAATATCTAGTGTGTGCAAAGTGTTTGCAAGTGTGCGCAGTATTACAGTGCAGTTATTTCACAGAGTACAGTTATTTCAAAGCATATTTGGCAAAGTGCAGTTATTTCAAAGCCCATTTCACAGTGTACAGTCCTTCGAGGAGTTTATTGTGCATTTGAATATTATTACAAGTACCTGGTGTGTGTGAATGTTCGTATACAATTACAAGGGCCATTTTGCATTGTGTTTCACTATAATCTGTGGGCATGGCAAAAGGTTTTCGCAGACCTACACCACTTGTGTTTGATAACAATATTGCAGAAATTTGGAGAGTGTTTGAGCAGGAATATGATATTTTCCTGCAGGCTGCTTTTTTTGACAAAGACGCAGGTACAAAGGCATTAATTATACTAAACTTAGCTGGTTCAGAGGCCATCGAAAGACAGCCTTCATTTGTGTACGCACCTACTGTATTTTCAGGGGATGGGGAAGACCGCCATATAGTGGTACCAGCTGAAACAAGGAAAGACCATGAATGCTTAAAAAAAAGAATTTATGTCCTTACCATAACATTCCATCAGTATTGTCAGTCTTCATTCATTCTTGACAGATGGGTTCGGTTCCAACCTCTTAGAAATGACTCAGCCTTTATACAGCTTGCAACAGCCAAAAACTCTAGAGCTAAGGCTCTACCCACAATGCCCCTTTCTCCATTACCTCAGATTGGGTTTGCAGTCTAGTATAGAAAAAGACAGAAGCCCTGTCTATGGTATAACCCTATAACCTCCAAGAACAAGGTCCGATCCTCCAGAAGTCTCTCGGAGGGGGCAGGAGGGTGGGATGTCAAGAATGAATGAAGATCGACAACACAGATGGAACATTATGGTAAAGACATAACTTCTTTATCTGATGTTGTCAATCTTCATTCATTCTTGACAGATGGGACAGAGTCGCCAGCTACTTTGGATCCTGGGTGGCCCTAAGGAAGGATATTCCTGAGTACCATAGAGCCAAAGGATCCTCTTCCCCTGGAGACCATATCTAATTTGTAATGAGTGATAAAGGTATGAGAAGTAACCCATGTTGCAGCAGCACATATTTCTTCCATAGAGGCCTTGGAATGAAAGAGCTGAAGTGGAAACAGATCTGGTGGAATGCGTTCTAACTGGAGCAGGTAGTTTGAGTTTATTCTGATTGTAGACAAATGTGACACAATCTCTAAGCCATCTTGATAATGCAACTTTTGATACTGGTTTACCCAATCCGGGTCCTGAAAAGGATACAAATAGTTGGTCTGATTTTCTAGCAGATTTTGTTCTGTACAGGTAAAAACATAATTGCCTGTGGATGTCCAGCAAATATAAATAGTATTCACCTTTGTTTGAAAAATGTGGAAAAAAAAACAGGCAAGTCTATAGAATGGTTAATATTAGATTCTGATACCACTTTGGGGAGGAAGGATGGGTTGTTTCTTAGCGACACTCTCTCCTTGTGAAATATGATGCAAGGATGCTTTACAGATAAAGCTTGTAATTCAGAAATTCTCCTGGCAGACATGATAGCCACTGCTATAGGGTCTTTGAATGGGGGTTTTAGATGTAAAGCGTCTTGAAGGAAAATTTTGCAAAAACGATGAGACATCAAGGGATGGTCATTAAATGCATTATGAAAATTGGAAACAGCTGCTAATTGAACCTTAATTGTTGAAGTAGAGGCTCCTGGTTCAAACAAGGACTCTAAAAATTCCAGGACCTTATCAACTGATGCTGAAAAGGAATCTGTGTTGTTCCTACATGCCCAAATCAAAAATCTTTTCCATTTGCTAAGGTAAAGTTTCCTAGTGGATGGTTTATGGGAAGCCAGAAGAATCTTTTGTACTGGACAGGGTAAGTTATTCTGCCTGACAATTACTGGAATTGGAGATACCAAGTAGTCAGCTTGAGATTTTGGAGACTGGGATGTACTGTAGATCAGAGAGCACATGCTATGTACTATATCTTTAAGTAGCATGTCAAAGACTGAGAGTGCATGTATAAATATCAAGCACATGCCATTCCTAGTGTCATTTTGAGAATGCAGCCACAGAGTAAGCATGCATGATTACAGCAGTTAGTTTGTATATATGTAACTTACGTTAATCAGTAAACTTTTATTGTAATGTGTTTGTATAAAACAAAGCTGCTTAAACGGAACCCATGAAGACTCTTCTATTGTGTCCAAAGTAAGAGAGCAACATGATGTCAGAACCGGGATCATAGAGGATAACATTTGGAGCCATGAGGTGCAGAGATGACAGTGAAGGTAAACTAAGACTAACAAGCACAAAAAGAGCCAGAAAAGAAGCAAAGGTAATGAGAATATGCACAAACTACTTGTTTCATAAAAAGAACAAAACATGGGAGGCACAAAAGACTTATTAACTAAGGGAAATGTTTAAAGTAAAGGTGTTTGATGAAACAATTAACGGAAAATTAAAACTAGTGTGTTTAAAGGCAAAACATGCATGTTTAGAGTAAAAAAAGCACAAGAAAAGTACAATGGGCATGAAAAGAGATTAAACGAGGAAAATGAATATAATAAGGGAAAAAAAGGGGCACACTAAGCATAAATAAAGCAAGGTGACTGTCTGTTTCTTGGCAAAGTGCTGTGTTTTGGCATAACTATGACTTCGTATTGTATCAAGGGAATAACTAAAGTTATTCAAAGTATCTCAAAGTGTGTAAAAGTGCTTACAGTGTGTGCTTATTACTGTGCATGTATTTTGAAGAGTTATTTCTGTGCAAAGTGCAACTATTTTGTGAAAGTGCAGTCAACGTATAGCCATTTTGAAAAGTTTCTTGTGCTGGGTGTGTCTGCAAAGTATCACCATTACAGAGTGTTTCTTGTACTGTAGAGAATTGTCTAGCAAGGTACCGTCATTTTGGGGAAGTTTCAGTGTGTTGAGATCTGTTTATTCGCAAAGTGTCATTACTTCGAAATGTTATTGACTCTCAGCTTCTCCTGCCCAGTTCATCTGCACTGTACATTTATTTGAAGTGCTTCTTAAAATGATGATAAATGACTTTAGCAATACAATAAGTTCAAAAGTATTACGCTGCCCTAGAAACGTATTTTGAAAAGTCCAGTTACACAGAGGCTTGAATCGTGAAGTTATTTGATGTGTTTCTGATACTGATAAGAGGTGATTTCATGCAATATAGTAATTTCAAGAATATTACAGTGCCTGAGAGATACTTATATTGCAAAGTTCAGTTATAAAGAGGCTCGTTGTGTTACTGAGCAAAGTTACAAGTACTGGCATAGATTTCTGGCATGTGTGTCTGTGTATGTGTTTGTGCTTATTTGCAAAACCCTTCACTGGTATATGTTAATATGGCAGATGGATTTTGACAGCCCTTACCACTTGTATTTGATCAGAATATTGCAGAGAATTGGAGAATATTTCAGCAAGAGTATGATATTTTTATACAAGCAGTTTATGCAGATAGAGATGCATGCACCAAGGCATTCATTTTGCTAAATTAGCTGGGTCAAAGGCCATAGATAGAGAGCGTTCATTTGTGTATGCGCCGACAGTATATGAAGGAGAAGGTGAGAACCATTGTATTGTTGTACAGGCTGAGTCAAGAGAAGACGCCCAGACACATATTACACTAGAAAGGCATTTGTTTTACACAAGAGATCAGAAACCAGGGCACACTTTTGCAGTTTATATAACTGATCTGAGAAACAAGGCTAAAACGTGTCAGTTTGGTGACTTAAAAGATTAGTTGATAAAAGACAGGCTCCTGTGTGGTATTAATAGTGCTGCTGTGAGAAAGATCTTGCTTCGTGACAGTGATTTAACATTGAGTAAAGCCATAGAGATTTGCCAAATCCATGAATTGACAGAAAAACACACAAGAATGCTTGCAAGTGACAAGAGCATGGTTTTAGCAAGCTCCAAAGCAAATGTAGACAGCATGCAACTCGTGGCAAACAGAAATAGGCGTACTAAGCACATGGCAGCCACAACCCCTGCTGGCTCATTAAGGAAACCATGTAGTTTTCCAGCAAGTTCTAAGACCAGCTCAGTTAAAACCACATGCTCAGTACAGTGCAAGCATGGATCAGCAAAACCCAAATCCAGTTTTATTGTTAACTGTCACAATTGTGGTGTAAATCATGAGTCTAAAAGAGAGAAATGCTTAGCATTTGGTCAGCAATGTCACAAGTGTAAAAAAATGGAACCATTTCCAAAAAGTTTGCAAATCAGGTAAACCTTACATAGTACAGAAAGGTCACACAAAAAAGCAGGTTGATCAAGTAGAGACGCAGCAGTCAGCTTTCTCTGTGGATGGTGTATCAGTAATTGATGAAAGAGCTGATATTGTGAATTTATTGGCAAAAAGCGAAGTGTTCTATGCAGTCCATATCAATGGTAAATCCAAAGAGCTTAAAGTAGACACTGGTTCATACTGTAATGTCATATCTGCAGACACATTTGCTAAAGTGAGAACTAATGAGCAACTCAATGTGGCCAGTAGTGTGAAACCTGTTGCTTATGGAGGTGAAGAGATTCAAACCGTAGGCTCAGTGATGCTTTCATGTTATTTGGCCAAGAACTTTTGCAACTTGTTATTCTATGTAGTCGACCAGTACAGTCTTTGTTGGGTCTCAAAGACAGTTTGAGAATGAATCTGCTTTCTTTTACCAAAGAAGTTCATCACATAAGTACATCTCCTAGTTCTAATTTTTCTGAAGCCGTTTTCTCAGAATATGCTGATGTTTTCGATGATAGGTTGGGCAAACTTCCAGCAGTGTATTCCATGAAGTTAGACCCAGAGGTCTCTCCAGCAGTCAGACCAGCAAGAAGAGTTCAGATAGCTAAGCAAAAGAAAGTTAAGGTTCAGTTGGATAAAATGGTGCAGCAATGTGTAATTTGTCCAGTTACAGAACCCATTGAATGGGTATTGTCTATGGTAGCAGCTCACAAAAAGGCTCAGATGAAATTAGAATATGCATTGACCCAAGAGATCTGAACAAAGCACTGAAAAGACCATATCATCCAATGCACACAGTCAAAGAGCTCGCAGCTCTAATACCAAATGCTACTGTTTTTTCTGTTTTGGATGCAAAGAGTTCATTTTAACAAGTGATGCTTGATCACAAATCCTCATTTCTAACCACTTTTGGTACTCTGTTTGACAGATACAGATTTCTAAGGATGCCATTTGCAATACATTCTGCAAGTGAAGTCTTCCAGCGTACAATGGAGCAAATTTTTTTCAGGTTATCCTTGTGCCATTATAGTTGATGGCTTATTGGTTGGAGGCAATGGTGAAGCACATCATGACAGAAACCTAAAGAAAATTCTAGACAGAGCACATGAAGTAAACTTGAAGCTCAATCCTCTGAAATGCAAATTCAGACTTCCAGAAGTCATATATATACTTATTTATTTCATTTGTTAACTGGGTAGTGCCCAACTGGGCAAGAAGCCCATTTTCAGCGGAGACCCAGGGAGAAAAGCTCCAAAATACAATCAAGCTAAGAGGTAGATAATACAGATGATATAGGAATAGCAAGAGATGAGTTATAATATAATACAGATGATTCAGTATTATCTAAGATTCCACAGAGATACAAGTACAGTATCATATATTCAATGTAATAGGTTAAACTTACAGGGTGAACAATAACTCAAATTATTTGCAAACATGGTAGAGATTCAAATTACAGATGATACAGGCACTGAAGATTATTTACAATGAAGTTAGACTTATGTATATATGGTCACGCTAAAGAGGAAGAGAGGGGAACCTGAAGTTGGCAAACAGTTCCTGAGATAAATACATAGATTACATGTGGGTAACAGTAAGTTAGCAGAGCATAACCATTGTGAGCAAAGTTTTGAGAGAGAACTGCTCCTTACAAGGTAGTGTTGTCTTATTAGGTGTGCTAACACAACATAAGAGGCAGCATAAAAGGGAGGGTACAGTCGTGGGGTTCTTGGAAGATATTAACCTGGATTATGGCAGGAGCAAAGCCAGTGATTTACTAGGTGCTCTTTTAGGAGTTTTTTAAACTCATGGTTGTTTGGGTTTTTTGTGATTGGCTGAGGAAGTGTGTTCCATAGTTTGGCAATTTTGTAAGAGTAGAGGGAGTCTCCACGAAGGTTGTGGAAGCAGGTGACATTCAGCATTAGTATTTCTGATGATCTGAGGGGTCTTGGATTATAGTTTGGTTGCACTAGGTTAGCCATTGCATAGGTTCATATGTTGGTACTAGGCTATTGGCCCTAGGGCCTTTACAAGCCTAGCCATAACAATTCCCTGGCTATTTCTTCCCACAATATTTACTTCCCTGGACCCCTGTCTAGCAGGGAGGTTATTGGGTTGGTGGATAATTTTATGGGCTATGGTCAGTTGATTGAGGGATAAAAGGTTAGGGAGTACAAGCCAGTTTAGTTGAGAGAGGGTTGTGCAGTGGTGAGTCCTATATGGGTGACTGGTGGCAAATTTTGCTATTCTGTTGTAACAGGCTTCTAGATTACTGAGGTCAGTCTTGCGCAGATTGGTGAAAATGTGAGAGCCATAGAGGAGAGTTGAGAGCAGGTGAGACCAGACAGTGGCCAGCCTGGCGCTGTTGGTTAGGAATGGTTTTGCTCTATAGAGGGTGCCTAGTTCGGTATGCACTTTTTTGATTGTCAATGAAATATGTTTATCAAATTTTAGATGTGCATCAATTGTTACACCTAGAAATTTAGTTTGGTTAGAGGGAAGTAAGTTGGCTCCATTGAAGGAGAGGACTGACAGCAGGGGTTGGCAAGGAGCTGATTTATTATTTGTGAAGACTATTATTTTGGTTTTGTTTGGGTTTAGAATAAGTTGATGTTCAGCTAGATGTTTTTCTATGTCTTGGAAGGAAGACTGCATTTTTACCTAGAGTTCTTGGGGAGTTGAGGCTGAGCAGATAAGTGTGGAGTCATTGGCATATTGGACAATGGTGGCATGATTCGTTGAGGAGTTGAGGTCATTTGTAAATATGCTAAAGAGAATTGGGCCAAGTATGGAGCCTTGGGGTATGCCTACAGAGATGGGTAGAAGGGGGTAAAGACTGTTTTCCGATTTAGTAGCTTGCTGACAATTGGAGAGATAGCTATGGAACCAGTTCAGGGATGTGGGCTGTAGACCAAAGGAAGAAAGCTTGTTTAGTAGTAGCTGGTGGGAGACGGTGTCAAAAGCTTTGAACATATCAAAGGAAGATAGAGGAGACAAGCTGTCCTTCATTTAGTAGGTGATGAATGGAATTGGTGAAAGATAATAGGGCAGTGCTGGTATTATGTTTAGGTCTGAAGCCATGCTGGGAGCTGGTTAATAGGTTGCGGGTCAGAAGGTGGTGAAGGAGTTGATTGTGGATACATTTTTCTAGTATTTTTGCAAGGGGTGAGAGGATGGCTATGGGGAGATAGTTTGTAAGCACCTTTGTAGAGGGGAATGATATGGGATATTTTCCAGAGAGCTGGGATGTACTGTTCAGAAATGGATCAGTTGATCAGGATTGATATGGGGTAGGCTAGAGAGGGAGCTGCTATTTTTAGGAATTCATTTAGAAGTAGGTCGGCAGTGACACAACAGGGTTTTAGCTTGGTTAGGAGTGCTTTATGTAGCTAGTTTGGATGGGAGAAAAAATGAAAGGGGTCGGATGATTTACAGTTGGAGAGGGGAGAGTAGGAGGTTTGCTGGGATGGTGTCCTAGCAGAGAGGTAATGGTATTAATAAAATGGGAGTAGAATTGTGTATAATTTAGGTCAGTGTTGTTTGAGGAGGTAGGGGCTGGTGTTGAGGAGTGGCCAAGGTTGACAAGACAGTTGATGCTTTGCCACAATATTTGGGGGTTGTTTTGGTGTAACTGTTGACAGGACAGGAAGCAATCTTGCTTGTCTTTCCTAATTTGTTTTTTAGCTAGATTTCTAAGCTGCTGATAGTTAGTGAGGGTAGAATTATCTCTGGTAGTGTGGTAGGCAGCCCATGCTTTGTCCCTGCGTTTTATTAATAGCTTGGTATCTACTGTTAGCCAGGGCAGGGGGTTGGTTTTTGATCTAACCTTCCTGATGGGAGCAAGATTAATAAGTATATTAAGGAAGTTATTGTCGAAGTACTGCACTGCCATATCTAGTTGGAGGTTTTTGAGTGGAGCCCAGTTACATTGTTGCAGCAGGTGATTGAATAAAGGGGGAGGGTTTCCTTGCTACAGATTTATTTGTTGGTAATGTTACGTAGGGTATGGACTCGTTTTCTGTATAGAAAGGTCACTGAGGGAATCAGGGAGTCATTTATTTACCAGTACTGGCTTGAGACCAGACCCGCACAAGGATGCAGGCAAAAAATGTTTATTATAAATTAAATGCCATTAAACAAAATTAATAGTAAGCAAACCGGTTTCGGCTGAAAAAACAGCCTTCTTCAGTGCTGAAACAAAGTTCAATAAGTAGTTATCCAGCTTCCAACATCCTGGTCTTATATAGATCCTCATTTAAAGAGATATAGCCAAAAAACCTATTGGATTGTATATACTAAGCCAGTGTCATAGAGATCATAACATTATTAAAGTTTATGAAGACCTACTCCAAAATGGTGAATGAAAAAGATGAAATGAAATAAAATAAAAGAATTATTAAAATACATTGCATGAAAAAGCAGGTTAACATATTATATCATCTCATTAAGTCCAGGTTTGAACAAAGCCCCTAGCCTGGTTATCCACATTGTTTCCATATTATTAAGTTTATTGTGTCAACCTGCTTTGAAATTTCTATGCATTTGAATTCTGTCAATGATGGTAAATTTAAAGACAGCCGTAGGATGTTGAATGGTGTGTTTATAAAGAGCATTAGATAAACGATGGTTTCTAATGGCACTGAGATGTTCACTAATCCTCAGTTTAAATGGTCTGGATGTCTGGCCCACATAGAATGAAGAACAGGTACATGTAGCCAAGTAAATAACCCAGTCTGAACTGCAGTTACCAAAAATGTTAATATGATATACTTTAGATGTATTCCTGCTTGAAAATTCTTTAGTTTTCAGAATGTGTTCACAGGCACTGCAGTGCCCACACGGAAAACAGCCCAGCAATTTGTCACCAAATAAAGTAGTTTGAACAGGTATTGCTGGAGTATATCTCTTGTAATGTGTAAACCTCGAATGTATGGTCCTACCCCTCCTATATGAAAAAGAGCATTTATCTGGTAAAATGTCATTCAATAATTCATGGGATTTGAGCATGCCCCAATGTCTGTTAATGATTTCTCTAAATCTAAATGTATTGTTCCCAAAAGTCATAACAAATCTGATTGGCTGCCTAGGATTAGATGTTTCATAATCCTTCATACTATGATGTTGTAATAAAGTGGGTCGTGTCACATGCTTAGTTTGCTCAATGGTGTGAGAGATATGATGCTTTGGATATCCACGATCAATGAACCTGTGCGACAGGTCTTGTGCACAGGCTTTGTATTGATTCTCTGATGAGCATATGCATTTCATACGCAGAAATTGAGACTTCAGAATGTTTTGGATGATGTGGCGGGGATGAGAGCTAGATGCATGTAATAATGTATTAAACTGAGGAAACTTCCTATGTACATGCTTAGCTAAAGTGTGATCCGCCTGTCTTGAAACAACAACATCCAAGAAGACAATCTCTTCATATTCAATATTCAAAGTAAATTGTATATCCCAAGGGTTGTTGTTAAGATACTTAACAAAATCAGACACGCGGTCCTTATCCCCATGCCACACCGTCCAGCAATCATCTAGATACCTCCTCCAGATGTCAAGATCATTTATATGCAAATTATGGTCCACATCATAGATGAATGATTGCTCAAAAAATCCCATAAACAGGTCAGCATAAATTGGGGCAAAGGAAGCCCCCATTGCTGTGCCCTTAATCTGCCAATAAGGTTGTCCATCAAAATAGAAAATATTTTTGCATAACACATACTCAGTAAGCTTGACCAAAAAATTATTGAAGCCAGTGGAATATAACCCAGATTTATTTAACCAATATGAAATAGCAGTGATACCGGCATCATGTGGAATACTTGTATATAGAGATGACACATCCAAAGTGCATAACCACCAGTCCGATTCCAGTTGTGAATCCTGAATTATATTAAGAAATTCAGTTGTGTCTTGTATCCTGGATCTAACATGAACCAAAAGTGGTTTCAAATAATATGTAAGGAAAGCGGAAAGTGGTTCTGTAAGAGAGCCTCTACCTGAGACAATTGGTCTCCCTGGGGGGTTGACAGAATCTTTGTGGATTTTAGGAAGTAGATATAAATATTGGGGCATTGGTTCAACCACTTTAAGTTGTTTACAAGTCTGTCTACTGATAGTCCCCTCTTCCATTGCTAAATCCAGTAGAGAATCTATTTGTGCCTTAAAATTGGGTGTAGGATCAACAACCATCTTAATATAAAAACGAGTATCGGCCAGCTGTCTATAGGCCTCGCCTTTATATGTACTATGATCCATAACAACAACACCACCCCTTTATCAGCTGGAGTAATGACTATTTGATGGTTAAGTTGAAGTTCAGTTAATGCATGTCTCTCAGCTTGAGTAAGATTATGATGAATAGGTATGTATCTGTCAGAAAAATGCAAATCTTTAATGACACATTCCTTAAAAATAGAAACATGTTTATCCATAGGCGGTACAAAGTCTGATTTACCAAATTTGAAATCAGTAGATCTTTGAGTGGAATCTTGGTCTGAAAAAAATATCTTAAGATTAACCAATCTGCAGAAATCATTAACATCATTTAATAAACTGAATTCAGAAACTGGTGCAGAGGGTACAAAATTCAGACCTTTATTGAGCACTTGAATATGTACAGATGATAATTCAAAAGAAGAGATATTATGTACACTATTCACTATTTCACAATATGTTGCAACAGTACCTGTAAACTGGGTGTTCCCATGTCTGTTTCTATGTTTTCTGCCCCCCCCTGTGTGTCTTATGTCTAAAGGGGCTAAAGGGTCAGACTGTTTTCGCTTAGCAACAGGGGATGCCTGATGTGAGGGGACATCATAATCAGTAGCTGAGGAGTTTTCTTCCTCTGAAGTCATACTAACTGAAGAGTCTGTCCTTCTTAAAATTGACCTGGGCCTTTTTCTGCCTTGATTGCTTTTGTTTTTACTAACTCTATCAGTGAACCTAACATTCTTTGATACAACAAATGGTTTCCCTTTGTCATAATCGGACAAATCTCGATTAAATTTCTGTGTTTTTCCTCTTGATCAGTTGTTGTTCCAAATTGGCCAAATCTTTGGCCAAAGAGGAGATATGTTCCTGGAAATAGGCTTCAGTTTGAAATACCTGGGCTTCCATACAAACTTTGTTAATTTCAACTATTTGTGATTCAATAGTTCTTTCATAACAACCAATTAAGGTATTGACAAACAACATGGCGGCCTGATGTTGTGCCAAAGCCCAGTCTTGTGATAACTGAGCATCAATATTGGCCACTAGGGGTTGTAGATGGATCCTAAGACCTCTAGGTGTAATATCTTTTAGTTTATAGGCCTTGAATAACTTCAAGTGCCAGATGATAGACTTAAGATGTTTCATGTTCTTCGTCAAATTATGAAAAATGAACCCACATTTTTGTTTGGAATCACAATCAATGTTGTTGCTATTAGTTGACCCCCTGTTGTTGAAGCCAAATGCTTCAAGATTGTCTTTGTCAGCTGAAAGACTCCATAGTTTGCTTTTCGGCAGGTTTATCTTAATTTATGGATTTAATACTGACTGTTAACTGTATTCTTCTGTGGATTTACACTTGGTGCTATACCAACAGTTGTGAATATTTTTCTCTTAATGAACCATTAATATGGATTCTTTTAATAGTACTAATTTACTTATAGGTGAAGTCATCACAAACTAAGAAATAAAACATTGTTTTGGGACTTTATGGTTCTGCTGAATGTCATTATATAACCAATGTTTCTTTAAAGTTCCATATATTGGTTAATTGTTTTTGGCCCTCTATATTGACACTGACTGTGTTCTCTCTACCGACAAAGCATTATGGATCTTTTTAAGATCATTGATAATTTTTTTCATGATACTCTTGTGAATTAGATACCAGAGTTTTTTCCATAGACCTAACCAATGCACATGTTGTATGTACCTAGGTTAAGAAGGGATTGATAATTATTATATATCTAGATTAGGGGCCATTATTGCCTCATTATTAGTACCTCATTTGATTTCCTAACAGTTTTGTACTCTAGTTTACTAAACATCATAGATATATATACTACGACATGATTCAAACCCAGTTTTTATCCTACCTACATGTCTCTTTTAACTATTACTAATTACATATGGTTTTGTACTGTAGTCATATTAGTTGTGGAACACACAATATATTTATGTGAGCCATTAACCTGAAGCCCCATACACTATATATTTTCAATTGGTTTTATATAAGCCTTTTGGATATTCACCCAAATTGGTACATTTTTTTTTATATCACTAGGGACGAAGGTCCATACATATCTATGGTTCTTATTATATCAATAGATTTTATACAACACATGGGACGAATGTCCAGTTGGAATTTATAAGGATTTGTTTTCACAATATGACCTTTGGTTTGGGATCTTTTCTGATTTATTGGTAGCAGAGACGAATAGTCGGCTACTATAAATATGTCATGTCCTCATGATATTATAGTAACTTATGTTCAATATTCAGACTGTATCTCATGCTTTCCATAATTGACCTTTTATATTACAGGAAGGTTTTTGGGCAGTGAGACGAATTGTCCACTGTATTTATATTTGGTCATACCAATTAATATACTAATATAGTGGGGCTATTTGGTTGGTGGCTTGCCTTATGAATGAATAATATTTTTTTCAAATTATTGTTTTTGACTGTTTTTCCACAACTATTTGGTCATATACAGTATATAACCATATAGATAGAGAGAGAGATATATATTTACTCTTTTTGATATTTTGAGACTTCTGTTCGGTAGGCTTAAGAACTTGGTGTGGTATATTATACATCAGCCTCAATATGGACCTTAATGGTATTTTGCAAGGTCTTTCAGCTGACAAAGACAATCTTGAAGCATTTGGCTTCAACAATAGGGGGTCAACTAATAGCAACACCATTGATTGTGATTCCAAACAAAAATGTGGGTTCATTTTTCATAATTTGACGAAGAACATGAAACATCTTAGGTCTAACATCTGGCACTTGAAGTTATTCAAGGCCTAAAAACTAAAAGACATTACACCTAGAGGTCTTAGGATCCATCTACAACCTCTAGTGGCCAATATTGATGCTCAGTTATCACAAGACTGGGCTTTGGCACAACATCAGGCCGCCATGTTGTTTGTCAATACCTTAATTGGGTATTATGAAAGAATTATTGAATCACAAATAGTTGAAATTAACAAAGTTTGTATGCAAGCCCAGGTATTTCAAACTGAAGCCTATTTCCAGGAACATATCTCCTCTTTGGCCAAAGATTTGGCCAATTTGGAACAACAACTGATCAAGAAAAAAACACAGAAATTTAATTGAGATTTGTCCGATTATGACAAAGGGAAACCATTTGTTGTATCAAAGAATGTTAGGTTCACTGATAGAGTTAGTAAAAACAAAAGCAATCAAGGCAGAAAAAGGCCCAGGTCAATTTTAAGAAGGACAGACTCTTCAGTTAGTATGACTTCAGAGGATGAAAACTCCTCAGCTACTGATTATGATGTCCCCTCACATCAGGCGTCCCCTGTTGCTAAGCGAAAACAGTCTGACCCTTTAGCCCCTTTAGACATAAGACATGCAGGGGGGGCAGAAAACATAGAAACAGACACAGGAACACCCAGTTTACAGGTACTGTTGCAACAGATTGTGAAATAGTGAATAGTGTACATAATATCTCTTCTTTTGAATTATCATCTGTACATATTCAAGTACTCAATAAAGGTCTGAATTTTGTGCCCTCTGCACCAGTTTCTGAATTCAGTTTATTAAATGATGTTAATGATTTCTGCAGATTGGTTAATCTTAAGATATTTTTTTCAGACCAAGATTCCACTCAAAGATCTACTGATTTCAAATTTGGTAAATCAGACTTTGTACCGCCTATGGATAAACATGTTTCTATTTTTAAGGAATGTGTCATTAAAGATTTGCATTTTTCTGACAGATACATTCCTATTCATCATAATCTTACTCAAGCTGAGAGACATGCATTAACTGAACTTCAACTTAACCATCAAATAGTCATTACTCCGGCTGATAAAGGGGGTGGTGTTGTTGTTATGGATCATAGTACATATAAAGACGAGGCCGATAGACAGCTGGCCGATACTCGTTTTTATATTAAGATGGTTGTTGATCCTACACCCAATTTTAAGGCACAAATAGATTCCCTACTGGATTTAGCGATGGAAGAGGGGATTATCAGTAGACAGACTTGAACCAATGCCTCAATATTTATATCTACTTCCTAAAATCCACAAAGATTCTGTCAACCCCCCCAGGGAGACCAATTGTCTCAGGTAGAGGCTCTCTTACAGAACCACTTTCCGCTTTCCTTACATATTATTTGAAACCACTTTTGGTTCATGTTAGATCCAGGATACAAGATACAACTGAATTTCTTAATATAATTCAGGATTCACAACTGGAATCGGACTGGTGGTTATGCACTTTGGATGTGTCATCTCTATATACAAGTATTCCACATGATGCCGGTATCACTGCTATTTCATATTGGTTAAATAAATCTGGGTTATATTCCACTGGCTTCAATAATTTTTTGGTCAAGCTTACTGAGTATGTGTTATGCAAAAATATTTTCTATTTTGATGGACAACCTTATTGGCAGATTAAGGGCACAGCAATGGGGGCTTCCTTTGCCCCAATTTATGCTGACCTGTTTATGGGATTTTTTGAGCAATCATTCATCTATGATGTGGACCATAATTTGCATATAAATGATCTTGACATCTGGAGGAGGTATCTAGATGATTGCTGGATGGTGTGGCGTGGGGATAAGGACCGGGTGTCTGATTTTGTTAAGTATCTTAACAACAACCCTTGGGATATACAATTTACTTTGAATATTGAATATGAAGAGATTGTCTTCTTGGATGTTGTTGTTTCAAGACAGGCGGATCACACTTTAGCTACGCATGTACATAGGAAGTTTCCTCAGTTTAATACATTATTACATGCATCTAGCTCTCTCCCCCACCACATCATCCAAAACATTCAGAAGTCTCAATTTCTGCGTATGAAACGCATATGCTCATCAGAGAATCAATACGAAGCCTGTGCACAAGACCTGTCACACAGGTTCATTGATCGTGGATATCCAAAGCATCATATCTCTCACACCATTGAGCAAACTAAGCATGTGACACAACCCACTTTATTACAACATCATAGTATGAAGGATTATGAAACATCTAATCCTAGGCAGCCAATTAGATTTGTTACGACTTTTGGGAACAATACATTTAGATTTAGAGAAATCATTAACCGACATTGGGACATACTCAAATCCCATGAATTATTGAATGACATTTTACCAGATAAATGCGCTTTTTCATATAGGAGGGGTAGGACCATAAATTTGAGGTTTACACATTACAAGAGATATACTCCAGCAATACCTGTTCAAACTACTTTATTTGGTGACAAATTGCTGGGCTGTTTTCCGTGTGGGCACTGCAGTGCCTGTGAACACATTCTGAAAACTAAAGAATTTTCAAGCAGGAATACATCTAAAGTATATCATATTAACATTTTTGGTAACTGCAGTTCAGACTGGGTTATTTACTTGGCTACATGTACCTGTTCTTCATTCTATGTGGGCCAGACATCCAGACCATTTAAACTGAGGATTAGTGAACATCTCAGTGCCATTAGAAACCATCGTTTATCTAATGCTCTTTATAAACACACCATTCAACATCCTACAGCTGTCTTTAAATTTACCATCATTGACAGAATTCAAATGCATAGAAATTTCAAAGCAGGTTGGCACAATAAACTTAATAATATGGAAACAATGTGGATAACCAGGCTAGGGGCTTTGTTCAAACCTGGACTTAATGAGATGATATAATATGTTAACCTGCTTTTTCATGCAATATATTTTAATAATTCTTTTATTTTATTTCATTTCATCTTTTTCATTCACCATTTTGGAGTAGGTCTTCATAAACTTTAATAATGTTATGATCTCTATGACACTGGCTTAGGATATACAATCCAATAGGTTTTTTGGCTATATCTCTTTAAATGAGGATCTATATAAGACCAGGATGTTGGAAGCTGCATAACTACTTATTGAACTTTGTTTCAGCACTGAAGAAGGCTGTTTTTTCAGCCAAAACCGGTTTGCTTACTATTAATTTTGTTTAATGGCATTTAATTTATAATAAACATTTTTTGCCTGCATCCTTGTGCTGGTCCGTTTTTTGGTTTCTTCGTATGGTTGGTTTGGACATTACACTCTGTCCCACGTGCGTGCTTTTTGGTTTGTTCTTGAGACCAGACCCTACCAAGCAAGCAGCCATTCTTGAGATGCCAGCACCAGAAAATGTTCAAGCTTTACAATGTTTCTTAGGCATGGTCAACTATTTAGACAAGTTTATACCAGACTTTGGTAAGTTGACAGCACCTTTAAGAGAGCTAACATGCAAAAATGTTGCATGATCATGGTTAGAAGAGCACCAGAAGGCGTTTGATGACCTGAAGCAGAAATTTGCCAGCCTGCCTAGATTAAGATACTATGATGTGAACAAACCAGTTACTCTTTCCTGTGATGTTTCAAAATTTGGTCTAGGCACAATTATACTTCAAAAAGGCAGACCAGTAGCCTATGCATCTAGCACAATTACCCAAACCAAGATGCAGTATTCTCAAATTGAGAAAGAACTTTTGGCAATAGTATTTGCATGTTCCAAGTTTTATGATTATATTATGGTCAAGCTATTAAGACGGAGACTGATTACCAACCTCTAGTTACTATTCTAAAGAAGTTATGCATTCAGCTCCAGCAAGGTTACAAATAATGATGCTCAAATTGCAAAAGTACAACTTCAAAATGGTGTATATGAAAAGTAAACTCCTCTATCTGACTGATACTCTATCCAGATTGCCCTAAAATACAACAGAACAACTTGATGCAGAGAACGTTGACTTTGATGTGACGGCAGTGCATAATTTTCCTACCACCAGGCTTGATGAGTTGAGAGATCACACTAAGACTGATCCACTTTTGCAAAAGCTCAATCACTGCCTTACTGCTGGATGGCCATCAAAGCAATCTAGTGTACCACTTAAAGTGCAATCCTATTTTCCCTACAGAGATGAAACGTTGAAGGAAGATGGCATTATTTTCAAAGCTCCTAAAATTGTTGTTCCTGCTTCCTTATAACATGAGTACATCCATATTATGCATTGTGGTCACCCAGGTTCCGCATGCACCAAGAGGCGAGCAACAGAATTAGTATTTTATATGCAGTGTCTAGATGGGGAGCACCCAAACAGTATATGAAGGAACAATGCCCATCTGAATTGGGCATCTTTCTGCTACAGTATTGACATTGTTTAAATCCAGATGTCTCTTTTTGTTTATCCACCATTTCAAATTACACTCACACAAAGGAGACATATGAAGAAGACAGAGAAAAAAAAAAAAATATATATATATATATATATATATATATATATATATTTTTTTTTTTTTTTTAAGGTACAGGCAACAATGGTATACAAGAAATTACCTAAAAAAGTAAGGAAAGGAAAAGGAAGGATACCAACGACGGCATCCAAGAGTTACCAAAAAAGGTAAAGGAGATAGGAGGGGAAAAAAGAAGTTGCCAGCAGTGGTAATGAGAGATACCTTTAGGTAATGGAGGTGTGTAGATTAATATTGAAAGCACTTACAGACTCAAAAAACAAAGATACTAAATATACTAATAAAGACAGACTTTAGTAAAGAAGTTGCTAATAAAAAACAATAATTAAAACACTTAGCTGAGAGTATCGGCTAACATGTCCAGTTTTCAGAGCGGCAAATGAGATCTGAGGTAATGGAGAGAGGGGCATTGTGGGTAGAGCCTTAGCTCGAGTTTTTGGCTGGTGCGAGCTGTATAATGGCCGAGTAGGTTCCGAGAAGTCGGAATTGAACCCATCTGTCAAGGATGAATGAAGACTGACAACATTAGATTGCAAATTTAGAGAAATGTGTAACCCTCAAATGAATGCTACAATGGAAAGGCACTTATTTTATACAAGGGATCAAAAGCCTGGTGAAACTTTTGCAGCATATATAACTGACTTGAGAAGCAAGGCTAAAATGTGCAGATTTGGTGATTTGAGAGATGAGTTGATAAAAGACAGGCTTGTGTGTGGTATTAATAATGACACAGTGAGAAAGATTTTGCTTCAAGACAGTGATTTAATGTTAAATAAGGCCATTGAGATTTGTCAGACATACAAGCTTACAGAAAAGCACACAGGTATGCTTATAAATGAGAACAGAAGGCAGAATGGCAAAGCTCATGTTGATAGTATGCAGCACGTGGTTAAAAGAAACAGGCCCAAGCACATGGCAGCTACTGCAGGTTCTATAACATTTCCTGGGAAACCCAGAATCTTTCCAGAAAATTCCAGAGGTTGCTCAGTGAAGCATAAGGGTGTGTCAGCAAAGACAAAACATGCGCCCCCACCCAGCTTCATAGTCAACTGTCGTAATTGTGGTGGAAATCACCAACCCAAAAGAGAAAAGTTCTTAACTTTTGGCCAGCAGTGTCATTCTTGCAATAAATGGAATCATTTCAAAATGTTTTATAAATCAAATAAGGCACATTCTTTTATTAAAAGAGGGCATTCCAAGAGGCAAGTTGACCAATTAGAAAGCTGCAACCCTGCTTTTTTATGTTGATGGTGTGGTCTGTTCTCAGTGAAACAGTCAATGTAGTACATTTGTGGGCAAAGAATGAAATCTTTTGTACTGTTTGGATTGATGGGAGTCCCATAGAGCTCAAAGTACAATGCTATTTCAGCAGAAACATTTGCTAGAGTAAAAGCTCCAGAACAACTTGATCTGACAACGTGTGTGAAGCTTGTCGCTTATGGTGGTAAAGAGATTCAAACCGAAAGCTCAGTAGTGCTTTCACGTTACTCTGCTGGGAGCAGCTATGACTTGCATTTTTTTCATAGTCAAGAGACCAGTGCAGTTATTATTGGGCTTCAGAGGAAGTTTGAGAATGGGACTGCTTTCACTTAATAAAGAAGTTCACCATGTAAGCCTGAATGACAATAGCTCAAATTTCGCCCAAACTATTTTTTCTGAGTATGCTGATATTTTTGCAGACAAACTAGGCAAGCTACCATTTGTGTACTCCATGAAGTTAGACCCAGAGATTAGCCCAGTTATCAGACCAGCACGGAAAGTTCCAGTAGCTATGCAGAGTAGAGTCAAAGCCGAGCTAGACAAACTGGTGCAGCTAGGAGTAATTTATCCAGTAGAAGAACCTATTAAATGGGTATCCCTCATGGTAGTAGCTCATAAGAAAAGCTCAGATGATATCAGAATATATACTGATCCAAGAGATCTGAACAAAGCATTAAAAAGGTCTCATCATCCAATGCACACAGTCAAAGAGGTTGCTGCCCATATGCCAAATGCCAGTGTTTTTTCTGTCTTAGATGCAAAGAGTTTATTTTGGCAAATTTTGCTTGACCGAAAATCTTCATTGTTAACCACATTCAGTACACCATTTGAAAGATACAGATTTCTGAGAATGCCATTTGGGTAAATTCTGCCAGTGAAGTCTTTCAGCGTGCAATGGAGAAAATATTTTCTGGCTATCCATGTGCTATTATAGTAGATGATATTCTAGTAGGAGGCAATGGTGAAGTCGAACATGACAGAAACCTCAAGAAAATTCTGGAAAGAGCATATAAAGTGAATCTTAAGCTGAATCCTCAGAAGTGCAAATTCAGGCTACTAGAAGTTACTTACTTTGGTCACTTGTTTACTAGTTCAGACTTATGACCAATCCTTCAAAGCGAACAGCAATTCTCGAGATGCCACCTACAGACAATGTCCAAGCCCTACACCATTTTCTTGGCATGGTCAGTTATCTAGGTAAGTTAATTCCAGATTTAAGCCAACTTTCAGCACCATTACGAGAGCTGACATGCAAAGATGTAATTTGGTCATGATCAGAGCAGCACCAAAGAGTATATGATGTCCTGAACCAGAAAATTGCTAACCCACCAACTCTCAGCTACTACGATGTTCACAAACAAGTTACTCTTTCCTGTGATGCTTCTAAATTTAGTCTAGGTGCAGTCATTCTTCAAGAGGGTAGACCAGTAGCCTGTGCTTCAAGAACTCTTACCCAGACTGAGATGCAGTATGTCCAGATTGAGAAAGAGCTTTTGGCAATTATGTTTGCATGTTCGGATGTTCGGAATTTCATGATTATATTTATGGTCAAGCTATCCAGATCGAAATTGATCAACCTTTAGTTACCATTTTGAGAAAATCTATGCATACAGCTGCAGCTAGGCTGCAATGTATGTTGTTCAAATAGCAAAAGTACAATTTCAATCTTGTTTACACAAAAGGCAAACTTGTTTATCTTGCTGGCACTTTATCCAGATCGCCCAGAAAAAACACAGAACAGCATAATGATGAGCAACTTGATTTTGAGGTCACGGTAGTGAGAAATTTTTCTTCCACACATCTTGATGAGCTCAGAACTCACACAGCTTCAGATCCAATTCTCCAAAAGCTAAACCTCTTTATCAGTCGAACATGGCCTTCAAAGCAATCTTGCTTACCAGTAGAAGTGCAACCATATTTTCCATACAGAGATGCAATTTTGTCTGACAATGTACCATCATGAAAGGTCCTAAAGTGATTGTTCCAAAGTCCTTGCAACAAGAGTATGAGATCTTGCATCATGGCCACCCAGGAACTGATTCTACCAAAAGAAGGGCAAGAGGTCTAGTATTTTGGCCTTCTATGTCAAGAGATACTGAGAAAGTACTTTCCTCTTGTTCAGTATGTAATAGTACAAAGCTGCATCAACAGAAAGAACCGCTTCAGTTAAGCCATTCCTGAACTTCCTTGGTTGAGAGTAGCCACAGATATCTTTGAGTGGAATGGTCAACATTACTTGGTGTTAGTAGACTCTTATTCAAATTGGTTCAAGATTGACCTACTTCCCAACCTAACTTCCAGTACTGTCATTACTAAGTTGAAGCAACATTTTTCTTTCCGTGGTAGTCCACACAGTTATTTCTGGCAATGGTGAACAGTTTACAAGTCAGCAGTTCAAGAAATTTGCAGAAGAGTGGGACTTTGCTCATATTATGAGCAGCCCTGAATACCCTCAGTCAAACTGCTTGGCTGAACGTGCAGTTCAAAGTGAAATACAGTTGTTAGAGGAATCCAGACGTGACAACAATGATGTTTTTCTAAACTTGTTAAATCTCAGAAAAATCCCTTGTGATAAATATCTTGGTTCACCTGCCCAGAGACTTATGTCAAGGCAAACTAGAAAGTACAGTTGTGTACACTTACCATAAATGTGGATGTTTGAGCGTATTCACTGTTGCAGTCATCACATTTGGGTTAACCTGCCAGAGGTAGTCCACAGTCGGCCCAAATACCAGAGGCTTAGTATTTCTGCGTCAGCTGCTGTTGCTCCAGGACTGACGTCAGGTCATCAGTGGTATAAAATTAGGCAGCCGATGCCATTACATCAGTTTTTCTTGCTCCAACTGTCAGGATCCCCCAAATAGGGAGCTAGGTTATGGTAGAAGAACACCACCAGTAGAAAGTAAATACCAAAAATTCCCTGTAAGGAGAGAGGAAGAGAGAGAGAGAGAAGGTGATGGAGGGGGGGGGGGTGCCAGGACTCCAACAGTGAATACACTCGAACATCTACATTTATGGTAAGTGTACACAACTGCACTATCTTCTTCGTGTTTCACTGTTGCAGTCATCACATTTGGGTTGATTCCCAAAGCTGAAGAAAAGGGTGGAGGCAGTCAAGAAGACTGGGGGCTGGCTAGGATGTCCTGCAAGACTGTGGTGGCAAAACCTGCCCTGGATTTGGAGAAGATAGCCAGGTGGTAATACTTGGTGAAGGTATGAACAGAGGTTCATGTTGCAGCCTCCAGGATGTCCCCAGTGGGGATCTCTATGAGAAAAGCTGCAGAGGTGGAGGTTGCCCTGGTGGAATGTGTCCTGAACCCTTTGGGGGCGGTTTCCCATGCTGTTTGTAGAAGAAATGAATGCAGTGTGCTATCCATTTGGAGATTGTTTGTTTGGATATGGCCTTGCCCTCTGCCCCTGCTGCAAAGCTGACTAGCAATTGGTCAGTTTTTCTAAAAGATTTAGTCCTATCCAGATAGAATCTGAGCTGTCTGTGCACATCTAGAGAGTGCAGAATCCTTTACCCCTTGTTTTGTGGGTTAGGGAAAAAGGTGGGCAAATGAATGGATTGGTTGAGAGCCACACTGGACATCACTTTAGCCATGCAGGATGGGTTAGTCCTGAGGGAGACCCTGTCAGCATGGAAGATGATGAATGGCTCTACAGCCATGAGTGCTTGTAGCTCTGAAGCTCTTCTAGCTAAAGTGATGGCCAGAAGCAAGGCTGTTTTCCAAGAGAGGAATTTTAACTCTGCTGATGCTGCAGGTTCAAATGTGGGTAGGGTGAGTTTTTACAACACAAAGTTAAGGTCCCAAGCTGGGGTAGGAGCTCTTTTGGGTGGCCTTAAGTTGTTAGCCCCTCTTAGGAACTGTTTGATGAGAGGGTGTGAGAAGAGAGGTGGCTCTTTGCTGTAATGAGCGGAGATGGTAGAGGCATGAATTTTAATAGAAGAGAAGGATAGACCCCTGTGTTGTAGGTCTGCTAGGTAATCCAGGATGAGAGGTAGGGAGGGCTGTGCTGTTTTGGCTCTCTTAGCCTGGATCCAGGTGCAAAACCTTTTCCACTTGTCAGCATAGGATTTTCTAGTGCTGGGGTCTGTCCTCACGTATAACATCTAGGACTTGTTTGTTTAGGTTGGCAGCTTTTGGAGAGGTTAGGGAATAAGCCAGGCTGCCAGGTTGAGTGTCTGCAATTGGGGATGCATGAACTCTCCATTCTTCTGGGTCAGGAGTGTTGGGATCTGAGGCAGGTGCCATGGTGGCAGGGGTGACAGGCTGCACAGCAGTGGGTACCACTGCTGGCGTGAGCAGTCTGGGGCAATCAGGATTGCCCTCGGTTTTTCCTCCCTTATTTTGAGCAGTACCCTTGAAATGAGTGGTAGAGGGGGTAATGCATAAACTGAGAGGTTTACCCACTGGAAGGATAGAGCATCCACTTTCCAGGCCTTGCTGTGAGGTTCCCTGGTGCAGAATTTGCTGAGCTGATGATTGGAGTGGGAGCCAAAGATGTCCACCTTCGGGATGCCCCTTTTCTGGGTTACAAGGGTGAAAGTTCTGTGGTCTAGCTGCCACTCATATGGGTCTAGCAGGTTTCTGCTTAAGTTGTCTACCAGAGTGTTTAGGGAGCTTGGCAGGAATTGTGCTAGCAGGTGTAGTTGCATGGCTGAGGCCATGTGCCAGAGGGTCATGGCGAGCCTGCAGAGAGGATAAGAGTGAGTGTCTCCTTGCTTGTTGATATACCACATCACTGTGGTGTTGTCTGTTTTGTTCAGTAGAGGCCCCAGGGAGAGTAGGGGTCTGAAAGCTGTCAGGACATGCTGAACAGCTAGCATCTCTTTTTGGTTGATGTGCAGATGTATTTGATTTGGGCTCCAATGGTCCTGAATGTACCTGCCATCCAGGTGTACACCCCAGGCATAGTCTGATGCATCTGTGGTGAGGGTCTGGGCAGCATGGGGTTGTGAAAATGGAAGTCCCTTGTTGTGGTTGCATGCTGCTGCCCACAAAAGAAAATATTTCCTTAGACAAGGTATCATTGGTATGATAGTTTCCAGGTCTTGAGAGTGTTGACACCAAAGGCTTTTTAGGTACCATTGTAGTTTCCTCATATGCTGTCTGGCATATGGAATGAGTAGAATGCAGGAGGCCATGAAATCTAGAACTACAGGATTTTCCTTGTGGATAACTGGGTTCTGGTGGCTAGTTGAGAGAAGTAGCCTGTCAGGTAGGCTTGTTTTTCTGTAGTAGGAATGCCATCTGGGATGCTGTGTCCAGGCTTGCTCCCAGGAATACATTTTTTTGTGTGGGGACTAGTTTCAATATCTTTTCATTGATAGTATACCCCAGGGAGGTCAGTAGGTCTTTTACAAAGGTCAGGTGCTGCAACAGCTTTTCCTGAGTGTCTGCCCGAATCAGGCAATCGTCTAAGTAGGGGTAAATTTGAATATTTCTTTGTCTGCAAAAAGCAATGGCTGGAGCCAGGCATTTTGTGAAAACTCTGGGAGCAGTGAATAAGCCAATGGGAAGCGCAAAGAACTGAAAGTGCATAGATCCTGCCCTGAAACATAGATATTTCCTGTAAGATTCCCTGATTGGGATGTGTAGGTAGGCCTCTTTTAAGTCTAGGGTGGCTAACCAAGCATCTTTGGAAAGCATAGGAAGAAGCTGCTGGAGGGTGAGCATTTTGAATTTTGGTATCACCAGAAAGGTATTTAGAATGGATAGATTGAGGATAGTGCGCCAGGTGCCCTCTTTTCTGGGTGCCAGGAATAGTCTGGAATAGAAACCTTGGCCTATCTGGTCTGCAGGAACATGCTGTATTGCCTACATGTACAGCAGGGAAAGGACTTGCTTTTTGGCCTCTGCCCACTGGTTTGGAGGAAAATCTGGGAACCTTTTTGGGGTTGGAAGAGTGTGGAAATAAAATGTGTATCCCTGGGACACTATGTTGAGGACCCATCGGTCGTTGATAATAGAGGCCCAGTTGTTTGCATGAAAGGAGAGTTTTCCTCCTAGGGGCACAAGCAGATGGGCAGAGGTAAGGGGTGGAGGTGTAAAGTCATTGTGAGTTCTTACTGTAAGGGAGTGGCTTAGCACTTCCTGTTCTTGAAGAGGAGGAACTCCATTGCTTAGATCTCTGCATTCCCTGGGTCTACTGTCTGGGGGGGGTCTGCTTCCCCTGGGTCTGGGCTGAGCTGGCCTGGAGGGGGGTGGAAAGGACCAGTGCTTGGAGGGGCAATGCCTACTGAATCTCTGAGGCTGGACCTGTAAAAAGTCTTTAACTGGCTGCATAGATTTAGCATTTTCTTCCATCTTTTTTAAGACCTCTTCTGCCTTGGTGCTGAACAAATTGTCTTTGTTCAATGGTGTGTCCAATAATTTTGATTTGACATGGTCTGGCAAGGTCTGTTCCTTAAGCCAAGCATGCCTTCTAAAGACAGAACCAGTGACTGCTGCCCTGCAAGAAGCTTCTAGGGTGTCAAAGCCACATTGCAAGGTGTGCTTAGTAACTTGGTTTGAAGAATGCATTGGCTCTTATACTTCTTTATTTTCTGCACAAGCAGGAAAGAAGATATTTTTTGTTTGAGGAGTTCCATGGTATGCTGCTGATATTGTAGCATGTGGAACTGACAATTTAGTGCTCGAATAGCAAGAGAAGCAGAGGTGTATACTTTTTTACCCCATCTATCTAAAGCTAGAGAATCCCTGTCTGAGGGGGTGGAATTCTTAGCTGAGGTTGCTTTAATTCCTTTAGGTCCTGGAGAGATGACCTCTGAGTCAGCAGTAGGATTTTTGAAAAGGAATTTGTGAGAGACGGGGACTCTGTAGTACCTGTCAGGTTTCCTGGGAGCAGGGGGAAGGGTGTCAGGAGTAAAACTGGATTCCATAAAAACATAATCAACAACATCCAGGACAGGAGGAATGGCCAAAGGTCTGTGCTGTGGTAAATCTATGAATTCCCTGAGTCTCTTTTTTGACTGAGGATAGTCCTGACATTCCCACTGGAAATGCTCCCTTAAAGTATGAAGGGTTTCACCAAATGAAAAATCCACAGGTGGAGAGGCAGAAGGAATGGATTCCTCCCATCATAATCCTCATAAGCAGAGAGGGGTTGCATATCTTCATATTCAGAAGCAACAGAGTCATCGGACTCCTGTTCAGATAAAACTTCTGGGGCCAAGTCTCTTTTTCTTTTGGAAGGGGTAGCCTGGCTTCCCCTAATAAGCATAATAAGGTCTTCCGCCATTTTAAGCATTTGAGATTGAGGCAAGGAAGCAGGTGTCTGAGCTTGGGTCGTCGTTTTTTTGGGCATAGTTCATACCCTGGGCCTCAGAAACTTGGTAGTTTTAGAAAGAACTGAAGATGTGAAAGAAGTAGTCAGTTTGTGTCGAGTATCGGTAGTGCAAAGTACTTCCTCAGAAGCTGGTGCCTGCTCAGCAGCTCCAGACTCATCCAAGGTAGAGACATCCGCAGGATCCTTAGTCGAAGAATAGTCTTGGGACATACTGGACTCCGAAAGG
This sequence comes from Protopterus annectens, assembly GCF_019279795.1. NCBI lineage: Eukaryota > Metazoa > Chordata > Ceratodontiformes > Protopteridae > Protopterus > Protopterus annectens. Next base: position 1,571,062,396 of record NC_056733.1, on the reverse strand, counting down.
GTCTCGGTAGTGGCCTACAAATCCACAGAAGCAGGCATCAGGGGCTGTGAAAGCTCCTCACTGAGGACCGGATAACTGACGACTACTTAACGGTAACGTTGTCAGCGGTTTTGGACCTGTGCGGTCTGTCTCTGTCTTTATCCTTAGCTTTTTTTGGCAGATCGGTAGTCGGATGGCTTACCGAATTCATATTGGAATTCGAGGACTGAGAGCAAAAATATGTAGCTACAATAAGGGCCCAACGACGTATAGTTCTGGTGTTGAACAAAGCACAAAAGCAACAGTGAGGGACATCGTGGTCTGGGCCTAAACAGGTGACGCAGTAAGAATGGAAGTCTCGGTGTGGTATTTGCTTTCCATAGGTGAGACAATTGTTAACTTTTTCTGACATCGGTTAGAGCAAGAAAAAAGGATCCCCAACGGGGTACTTAGCTTTAAAAGACTTCAGCTTCAGTTCAGAATGAAAACTCAGGTAGCGGCCGACCAGCACTCGTGTGAACTGATTCTGCTTCGGGCTCCTCAGGAAGAAAGACTGATGTAATGGCATCAACTGCATGATTTTATACCACTGACGACCTGACGTCAGTCCTGGAGTGACAGCAACTGATGCAGAAATAGTAAGCCTCTGGTATTCAGGCTGACTGAGGGCTACCCCTAGCAAGATAACCCAAATGTGATGACTGCAATAGTGAAACACGAAGAACATCCACATTACCAGTCAGCAGTAATTTATTGGTTCCAAGTGCTAAGAACAACAAAGCAGTAAAAGCCCAACTACTGAAAAAGCATTTGTCCCGGTCATCTTACTATGATAATACCAGCAAACCACTATGTTCTTTACAAAAAAGGGAGATAGTGAGGATGCAAATTTCAAAAAGTTTTGATCACATCGGATTTGTGAAAAATTTGTGTCAAGAGCCAAGTTTGTACATTATGGAATCACAAGGAGTGGAATGCAGATGAAACTGGAAGCATTTGCTACCAGTGTTACATCATCTTGCCTGTGACAAAGACTCTAGTTCTCAGAGTGACTTGTCAATGTTTCTGTTCCAGAGAACATTCCGTCAGCAATACCCATTCCTGAGAAAATCCCTGAAACTCCACAAGCAGAACATTCCCCAGTGACTGTCCCTTTTGCTAAACTCAGTCCTAACTATAATGTCATGAGATCAGGTCGCATCTCAAAACCTACTTCCAGATACACGGCAACCTGGACATGACTGTTTATTAGTATCTGTATAATTGCACGCTTATTGAAATGTCATTGTTTATATGAGACAGCTCAGTAAAGAGGGAGGTTGTAGATCAGTGTGTGTGATATACCTTTAGCTTTCCAGTGAGTCAGTAAATGCATAAAAGTACTGAGCATGTGCAAGCAATAGTGCCATTTTGAGTTAGCAACCAGAGTGTGACCATGCAAGTATGTAATCAGTCAGTTAGTTAGATAGTTTGTTTAAGTTTAATGTTCTTGCCATCCATCCTGATGTATTTGTATACAATAAACTATTTAAACACCCAAGCTTCAACATTTTCTTAATGCACATAAGGGCGACACTCGGTGGGACTGGCCAGGGAGATGTTGGAAGAGGACATAACCACCACAGTTGAATTCTGAGGTTTCTGTGCCCACTGTCTCAGGTCAGAGGTTGATGGTAGCTCTGGGCGAGGGGAAGTACTAGAATGCTGCTCCGACAAAAGAGGTATTGACTGTGAGCCCGTAGTGGACAAGACCCTTTCTGTGGCCCAGAAAGCAGCCCTCCCCCATAGAGGAATTGCATAGGCAATATAAAACCTTTGCACCAAAGGTCCAGTTCACCAACCAACAAATGTGAAAAAAACAAAAAGTCACTGGACCACCCAGCTGAAAAAACACAGACCATTTATTAAAACAAAATAAAATAAAAACAGGTAAGCGCTTTTGGGTTTTACCCCTTCATCAGACAGTACATCTTACAATAAAGCTCACTTTTAAATAAACAATGACCAATCCTCTTTCAATATCAAACCCTCCTCCTCTTTAGGGTGGGTTAATGGGAACAACCCCATTAAAACCAGGGGTTCTTATCAGCTCTTAATTCTATAATCCATCTAGTTTCATTATACTCAGTTAAATTTGTTATATCACCTTCTCTGGCCGTTAAACTAACCACCTGTAATACCATAACAATAAAAGTATGTCCAGTATTCAACCTAATGTGTTGATAAAAAGCATTATGGACATTATTTAAATGTATAGCTGACAAATGTTTCAAAATTCTTTCAGCCGGCAGTTCGTTTTACCAATGTAGAATGAACTGCGATCTTTACACTGGGCCAAATATATGACATCACATGTCTGACAATCAGCATAGTGACAAGGAATAACTTCTGCCTGTAATGGGATGAATAAACAAATTATCTTTCTTAATGAATGTGCAAGCCTTACAGTGTTTGCATGGAAAGGTACCAAGATGACAGGATAATGCTTTTTTATCCATAACCTGTTCATTGCATATTAAGTCGTTCAGGTTCTTACTGCACTTGAAACTAAACAAAGGTTGAGTCTCAATCATGTTTTTAAGCTTCTCATCAGTCAATAGAATCTTCCAATTCTGTCATTTAATATTGCATACTCCCCCTATGTTATTACTATATTTCAAAGTGACATGTAACTTGTCATTCCTGAAAGATTCCTGTTGTCGATTGTTAACTAACATACTCATGTCAGAGAACCATGGCCTAGCCTTAGATGGTCTGTCTTTACTACTATCATTCACCACCCATTGAACAACCTCCTTTTATAACCTGTTAAAATTATTAACTAAACTATCTGATTCCCTCCTAAACCATTCATCATCAGTGCAAAGTCTGGATGTTCTATATACCTGTCCCTTTAGAATATTCTCAAATAAATGTTTGGAGTGCATGCTACTGAAAACCAGAAGACCATTTCTCCAACAGTCTTTTCTGTACAAAGTCGTTTCTATGGACCTCTCGCTATTCTTCATCAAACGCACATCTAAAAAATCAATGGAGGTATCTGAACATGATACACTGAACCTTAAAAAAATCTGTGGTGGACTCCAAATAAGCAATGAACATGAATAATTCATGCTGAGTACCTTTCCGTAGCAAAAACACACCATCAACAAATCTTGCATAATATCTCAAAAATTCATTCCATCAGTGTGGGGTGTTAAAAATCACCCTATCTTCCCAGTATGCTAAGACCAGGTTTGTGTATGAGTTCACAAAAGGCATACCCATACCAATAGCCTTTTTCTGCCGATAGTAACATTCTTGAAACAAAAGCATTGCTATTCAATATAAATTCAAGTAAAATTCAGATATTATTTAAAGTGTTATGGTCTATAGTTGTATCATAACTTAAAAATGACTCAATGGCTGCCAGGCCATATTCCTGTATAATAACAATGAACAAATTGTTAATATACAATGTTACAAACAAATAATTATCACAATCAATTTCAGTCTTAGCATATGAATATAATGATTGTAAAAAATGTGCTGTGTCCTTCAGAATTCTCAGGACAGAGACCAACACATTTATTAATTTGGATTCCACCCATATAGATGCATTCTCAGTAACCCAGCCCTTGCCTGATACAATAGGTCACAGGGGAAGGATGTTTGGATCCTTGTGTATTTTTGGAAGACCTTTAAACACATGAACCACTGGATACTCCATCCATACAAATCTAAACACTTCTTTAATCTGCCCACTTTTTTTGTGGACATAAACATGTTTTACTTATCTATCAACATTTTCACTTCTATAGGGGAAAGCTGCTGGTATGTTGCATCATTAAGCATGATCAGAACTTTACCAAAATAACTACCACTGCACCCCCCTTGTCAGCAAGTTTAATTATAATACTGTTGTCATGCATTAACGATATTAAGGCAACTCTCTGCCCAGTAGTTAAGTTATGGAATGTAGCACCACATTTAGAATTTAAAAACGTCATGATATCATTTTCACAAATTTTTAGAAAAGTCTCAATAATTGGAGTAATCGGTGGATTGAAGGCATTCGGTTGCTTCATTTCAGCTGATGGAACAAACAATGTTATTACCAAACAATTTCTTCAATTCTAAGTTCCTCCCAAACATTCTTTAGTGATGAGATTTTGGACTTACGGAGTAGACACACAAGGAATGTCCGTCTGAGTTCTACGTTCACACGGCTGGCATCTCTTGAAGCCAGACGTGCCTTTAGTCATCTCCACCATGTTGAAACACACACACACACACACACACACATGGAAAAGTCTGAAACCTTTACGTTGTTTTTTTCTTGGTGAGAAAAGAAAAACCTACCAACGATGGTACAAAAGGTTTACCGAAACAGTAACATGATAGAGGGAAAGAAGTACCAACAATGGTATGGAAGATTACTGAAAAAGGAAGGGAGAAACACAAACAAAGCATAGGAAAGAGGAGTTGGGTAAAAAATAAAACTTTAGAGAAACAACTACTCAGTAAAGAATTCAGAAAGAGTAAATAACACAGTGATGATAAAAGGCTAGCTCTAGAGGTGACAGGAGAGGAACCCATCTGATACTTAAAGCGGCAAATGAGGTCTGAATTAATCTCAAGAGAAGCATTCTGGGCAGAGCTAAGATTGAGAGTTTTTGGAAGGCACGAGCTGGAATAACAGCAGAGTCAGTTCCAAGGTACAGAACTGAACCCACAGTCAAGGATTACGTGAAGACTGACATCAGTTGCAACATTTTTGTCATGAAATAAAATGTGGAACTTTTTCCCTTGAAGGGAACTATCTGCCCAACAATGAATAACACTAGTCGGCCAATGATCTTTAAATTCTGAGTGTGCTATTTGCCTGCAGGAAAGCTCTAAAGGGCTTTGTGCCCAGACTGTTGATTTTCTACAGATCTGCTTGATTTGTCATTGACCTAGGTATGTGGAAGGTGCCTTTAAACTTTGGAAGCTGGCTGGCTGTTGTATTCTGTACCGAATATAACCAATCTCTTCTAAGGCTACTGTGGCAGTGACCAAATGATGAACATCACTGGATTTGTATTATACATCCCTTAAGTGACAAGACTTGATGAATATGGAGCTTCCATGCAGAATAAATTAACAGCTCTAAACAAGCTGACAACCAACACTGTCTCAGCAAATACAGGGCCAGTAGGATTAGACAGACTTTCTCATACTGGGCATTGATTATCAAAATGGTGTATTTACAGTTTCCATACCTGACAAATAAACATTTTAACAAGGATGTGAACCAAAGTTGTTTCGTCCATGACAGAGCCAGTAAGATTAGGCAGACTTTTCCCAAGTAGACCTCAAATATGATGTTACTTCAAGCAGATGAAGTGGAAAGGCAAATGCCTGAAGGTATATCCTGGCTCTGCATCCAATAAATTACAAAATGTGAACATCTTACAAATGGCATCTGATGTGGAAGAAAGGAAATAATGCAAAGTGATTACATACTTCCTGGGGTCACATTATCAGCTTCTAGCTCTTGATCTCTGCTTGAACAGGTCTTCCCCAGCAAGAAAACAAACTACAGGGGTGTACAATGGCAAACTTGTTTATTTGAAGAAGTTTAAGTCACTGTTTTAGGGTGCAGCTAAAATGAAAAGCCACTAACAGAATAAGGGGCAGTAGTAAAACACCTAGTGCAATAGTATGAAGCACAAATGATATGGGGATCACCTGCAAAAGTACGAAAGCTTTCTCTATGGTCATCTATAATGGGTATAACACCTGGTTAGAATCATACAACAAACCACAAAGGTGAAGAAGCCCAAAAAGAAAAGAAAAAAAAAAAAGGGACAAAATGGCCTGGTGTAGTCATCATCAACTCCTTTCTTCCAATTTTCTACAAGAGATTGGGGTGCTGAGTCAACAGTCACCATGTCTCTCGATTCAGTGCCAGTTTCTTGCCTTCTTAGACACTCATGTATGTCATTGGTCTTCTTTCACACAATCCATCACTTTTCAGGATGCCCTTGTTTCCTCTTGGCTTCTTCCTGTCTCAAATCATCTTTACCAGATTGCCTCCTGCTTTCCTGCATATGCCCAAAGCACTGTAACCTGTTCTCTTTGACCATTTCTGCAAATGGAGCTACTGGGGCTTCTGCTCTGACATTCCCATTATTTATTTGCCCCACAGTGTGCATCCTATCACACATCTCAGCCACTAGATCTCCATCACTCTGACACTACTTGACATCTATGTGTCTTACAAAAATTGCTGTTGAAGTCTGTACTCACACCGTATAGCAGAAGTAGGGAATACAATCACTGCACATAACATATTCTTTTATTTAAGCAGCAACTAAAATAATTCCTCTCTGACTCCTGGCTTTGCACATGCTGCTCTCCTGGTTAACAATTTCATCTCCTACTTCTCTGATACCTATATACACCCTCTCTCTAATTTTCCTTGTTTTTATTTCCCTTCCTCATAATCTTACTTTTACTCCTTACTTCTCCTGCCTCCCATATCTAATTCACTTATTACCTCTAACAAATACTTACTTCTCACTCTCCTCTCTCTTCCTGTTCTCCTCCTTATCCATGGTTTGAATGTTCCACTCTGACATTTGCTTTATGAGTGTGTAATAAACTCTTGCACGTATGTCAGCACATTTCAGTGCTACATACTATTGTATTTATCTTGTTTCACTGATGGTGTATGTGTATTATTCTACATGTAAAATGTGTATTAATATTTGTACTAATCTTTGTATTTGAAGGATACTGTAATATGTCAGTTTTCACCTATGTATATGTATTTTCTCTTTTTTATTTGTGGAGCTTTTCTTACTGGACTTCTACTGAAAAGGGATAAAATTCTCCAGTCAGACTTTCCTGGTAAAACATGTCAAGAAATTAATTTTTCCCTCAATTGGTTTGTCTTCACTAACCAAGTTTCTGTACCATACAATAGTACTAGTGGCACCACTGCTTAGTACACCTCACTTTTCAGCTTCTTTGGCATTCTTCTGTCATACACTACCCCTGACATTCTGTGCCAGTTGGCTGCAGCCCCACTAATTCTAGCTTTGGCCTCCTTATTCAGACTTGCCTTTCCTCAACCACCCCACCAGATATTTGAAGCTGTTAACTTCTCCCACTATTTTTTCCTCTATCTCAATTCACAGTTTCTTCTGAATTCCTCCATTTATTGCCATTATAACTGTCTTATTTGTACTTCATTTCATTCAGTGTGCCTTCAGTTTTGCATTCCATTCCCCTATCCTTTGGTGAAGTTGATATTCACAGTCAACCAGTACAGGCACATTGTCTCCACACAAGAGCTTTGTTGATCTGTCCCCTCCGACTGGTTTGCTAATGTGGTCCATCACCAGTAAGAACAGCAGTGTGCTCAGAGATAAACCCTAATACCCACCCACTCCCACTGGGAACACCTCTGAGTCCAGACACTGTTCGTACTTGTGTCGTTCGGTCCTTGTAAACAGCCTGTACTAATCCTACCAATGTTTCTGGGACTTCAAACCATTGCAGGGCTACCCAAATCAGCTTTCTTGGGAAGCTGTCATATGCTTTCTCCAAGTATAGGAATGTCCAGTTGATTTCTTTCCTCATCTCTAGCTTCTTCTCAACTATATGTCTTACTGCAAATATAGGGTTGATTGTGCTGTATCCTGATCTGAGTCCAAATTGTCCATCTTCCATCTTATTTTCTACTGTTCTGTGTATTAATTTATCTGTCACCCCCTCCATAACTTTCATTCAGTGTGACAGGAGTTTGATACCTCTATACTGCCAACAGTTGTGAACATCCCTTTGTTCTTATATACTGGTACTAATATGCTTATTCTCCAGGCACCTGGGATACACCTTTTTCTACATACTGCTATGAGTACCCTCAGGAGCCATTTCTCTCCTAACTCACCCAACATCATGGGCATATCTGTCGTGACTTCATCGGCACCAGCTGCTTTTCTTGACTTCAATTTCATGGTGCTGTTCTTGCTTCTCCTACGGTGGGGTCTTCTTCTTCTTTCATTGTGGGCCGTGTCTAGGGCAGTAAAGCTTCTGTGGAGTTTTCTTCCATTTGCCTTTGATGTGCTTTGGACTGGTGAGCAGGTTATTTCTGGCATCCCTTATGAAGGATGTCTGATGACTACCTTCTTTATCTTTCTGTCTTTGCCTTGCAGCCTGATGTGGATCATTTGTGCTATCTATTGAGTCACTTTCCAGAAACTGGTAGAGTGCCTGTGATTCAATATTTGCCACTGTAACTGATCTCTTAGTCAACCAGTATTCTTTCATAGTCTGGTCCATCTTTTATATCTCCCACTTTCTCATGCACACATCCTTTCTTTTGATGACTGCCTGGATTTCTGCATTCCACCATCAGCTTTCCTTATGTACTTTATTTCCATACCTGGCTCAGCCACATATCTCTTGTATACATGCTGTTTTGAGAAACTGCTATTCTTCTTCAACACCATGTATTTCTTCTACTTCTTGAGGTGCCAGAGTTGTATTTTTTAAACTCTTGTACTTTCTCTCTAGCCAACTTCCAGACCTCCAACCTAGTCTCTGTTAATCTTAGAGTCTTCTCAGACAACTGCTTGCAGGCACCAGTGCTTTATGTTGTGAGCCAATTGCTTCAAGGAGAATGATTTTGCAACTGCTGATTCTACCCCAATGCCCTATTCTTACTAAGAAGAATTCTACATGATTTGCATGTTAGCCACTATTGTATGTGATCTTGTGAATGTATCTCTGGCTGAACCATATGTTGGCCACCATCGAGTCATTTGCCAGACAGAAGTATAGAATGACCTCTCTTTCTTTATTCCTCCTGCTCCACCCATGTTGGCTCAGGCAATTCTCATATTCTGTTCTCTCTGAGCCCAATATATGAGCTCAGGACCTCCATTATCCACCACAAACTCATGTTGGCATGATTTACCTAGTAGGTCCCACAACTGCTGCCTGAATGCACTCTTTCCTCACTATCACAACCCTACTGTGGGGCAAAGGCTCAAAATATGAATAGCACCATATCCTTACACTGGAGTCTAATTGCCATGAGTCTGTCTCCAATTACGATGGCATCCATCGCTGTCATGTGAAGTCTCACCATCAAAACTATTCCCACACCATTTCTAGTCTGGCCTCCTCCTGAGTGACAGACTCTGAATTCTAAGCCAAGTGGATTTGCTGTACTGACATTCCAACTTGTCTCCTGGATAACGAAGATGTCCAGTCTCCTCTTTACCATCATATCATCAACTTCCAAGCTGTGTCCTGTCAATGAGCCTGTAATAAGTGTAGCAAACCTTAGTTCATGTTTGGCAGGTTGTTTTTAAGTTCAGCATTCACTCAGCAGAGTTACCCCATGTAACCCAAGTTGAACAGCTGAATACCGTCTCACCAGCAATTTACTGACCCAGAGCACCTGAGCTTTACAACAGGCTCACACTGGACAATGGAAGCACACAGACCCCTCCCACAGTTAGTATTAGTCCCTGGTGTAAATCAGAGTAGACTGAGTCCTCAACCCACTTATCACCGACAAACACTGATGCCCATTTTTGGCATTAGTCAACATGACCAAATCACCTGAAGCTACTTTTTACACAACTGAGTGGCTAGCCCTGACACAGTGCACAGTCTGTGATCCGTCTTCTCCTACCTAGAGGATATTGCACATCACAGTTAATGCCCAAAGCAGCTGGTCTATACAGCTCTTCTCATGACAGGCACTATCCTGAGTCTGTGCTGCTTCCCACAGCTCCACTCTTGGGGTGAATCTGAGGTGGAAACACATAGCATGTTTTTGCAATGTGGGAGGAACCCCACAGAGACACATGAAGAACATGCAAACTGCATGGAGGCACTGGCTGGAAGTCAGGATTGAACCTTTTACCCTGCACATAGATGATGATCTTCCTTAAAGGACTCTACATTTCTGGAATGCAGATCCAAACACAGTGCTTGTTGAAACTGCTGGCCATATCACAAACTTACACATTAAACATATCTCTAAGGCAAGCATAAGTGTAACTCCTTCCAAGACGTATCACTAGCAAAATTCTTTTTATAATAATGTAGTTACAAAACATTTGCTTCAAAACAAAAGGACAAGAACAATTGGTTATTGATCCTAAAGTCATAGCTGAATGCTAAGCCAATTGCCCTGAAAGGCCATTTTAGGCCTAGCTTATAACCTGAGGAAAGAATCAGACCCCATACCTTGTTTCTATGAGATGAAGACCTTAACCATTATGGCAAACCAACCCTGTCGTGCAACCTACAGAGATAGGGATGGCACTGCTAGTGAATTTTCAGGCCATGAATTCTCCCTTCATACTATTCCAAGTCTCCAGGGAAGAAAAAATTAACACAGTAGACAAATGTAATGACTATAAGAAAACTTAGATCCTAACATAAAGAGAAAATGGACTGAATAACAGGAAAATTTGATGCAGCCATAAAGAGAAAGCACTCCATGGGCCACCTGGAAATGAAGATATGCATGCAAACACATCTGCTTATTTTTTATAAGACACACTACAATGGGTTTAATTTTTTAATCCCACTACCACTGACCTCTGAAACCCACACACTCCACTGTTCCCACAATATCTGAGGCATACTAAAATATAGGTTCATAGGTAGGTACTAGGCTATCGTCCCTGGGGCCTATATAAGCCTAGCCAAAAAGTTTCCCTGGCTTTTGCCACCCAAGAAAATTATTTTCCTGTACCCCTGCCAAGCAGTGCTGCAGAAGTGATCCCTGGAGTGAATTTTCTATTTCCCATCCAGTCGTCAAGGTTTTTCTTAAAGAGGGCCAATGAGGAGCTTTGCTTGACATGAATGGGTAGTTTGTTCCAGAGTATGGGAAATCTCTGGGACAGGAATCTATCCCTCCAGCATGTTCTGTTTATTGTGGTGACAAGGTTTAGGTCCCTGGAGCGTGTGGTTTGGAGAGATTGGGATTTCTTTAAGTGTGGTATGCCCAACATCTCTGGGTTTGACATAGCTTTGTAAGTTAGGCAGAGATCGCCTCTGAATAGGTGATATGCGACGGAGTAGAGCTGGAGTTTTTTGAGACGGTCTGCATATGGCATCCGTTTGAGGCCGGTAATCCTCTTAGTGAGGTATTTCTGTGGCCTTTCCAATTGTTGTAGGTGTCTTGTGAGATACATGCCAAATGGGGCATTGTACTCTATAATGGGTCTCATGAGGGATGAGTAGAGACGAACAATGACCTCCTTTTTTCTACCTTGACAATTGGATGGGAGATAGGAAATTCACCCCGGGGATCATGTCAGTCACCCTGCTAGACAGGGGGTCCAGGAAAGTAAATATCGTGGGAAGAAATAGCCAGGGAATTGTTATGGCTAGGCTTGTATAAGTCCTAGGGCCGATAGCCTAGTACCAATCTATGAACCCTTTTGTGAAACATAGATTGGGAGCATTACTCTAGCCCCAACACCCTTGCCCAAAGGTTCCTAGAATTCATAAACTCAAATGCTATGGAACAACTTGTTACCACTCCCACAAGAGGGGAAAACATACTGGAACTGATCATCACCAACATGGGGACGCTATGCTCCAGACCAGAAGTGTATCCCTCACTGGTAAGATCAGACCATAAACTGATCTCACTGGATATTCACATCCTGACCCCACCCCCTGCCCAGAAAACCACAGTGAAAAACTTCTCTAAAGCAAATTTCACACTCCTCAAAACTGAGGTGGAATCCTTCAAAGCCCCCGGGCATGTGGAAAATACAGCCCAGACCGCAGAATCCTTTATAAATGCATTCTATGAACACCTTCAGGACTGCATGGATCATGCAATCCCAAATAAAACCAAGACCCAATCCTCCAAAGGCAGACGACCTGTCTGGTGGACCCCAGCCATAAACAAACTATACAATAGAAGGAGGAAGCTACTACATGATAGAGCAAAATCCCAAAAAGGGAAGGCATCTCTGATCAGTATTAGCAAAAAACTAAGGGCACTCATAAAATCGTCAAAGGTCAGCTTCGAGAGAAAAATTGCACAGGACACTAAGGATAATCACAAGGCTTTCTTTAGTTATGTTAGGAACCTGGGTGGGAATTCCCAAATATGCTCAGAATTAGTCCAAAACGACAAAAAATACACTGATCCCACAGACATTGCCAACATCCTAGCTGACAGGTTCAGCGCAAACTACTCCCCCCCCCCTCCCCACCAAAAGGGCAAATATCTATCCCAGCAGAGTGCTGCCCCCCTGACATCTCAGATGCTCAGGTGGGAGCCGCCCTCTCCAAAGCAAAAAACACAGCATCAATGGGACCAGACGGTGTCCCAGGCAGCGTCCTACATGAACTCCAAGAAGAGCTAAACCCAAACATAAAACTACTGTTCAATCTCAGCCTTACTACAGGATATGTACCCAAAGAGTGGCGTACAGCAACAGTGGTCCCTCTCCACAAAGGTGGTGCCTCAACGGACCCTGGAAACTATCGCCCCATAAGCCTGACTAGCTTGGTCTGCAAAGCTATGGAAAGGATCATCATGGACCTCATAAATAAAGATATTGGGGACCTACAGACACTGGATCCTACCCAGTTTGGCTTTGTTAAGGGCAGATCCTGCCTCTTAAACCTAGTTGACTTCTTTGAAAAAGTCACCAAGGCCATTGACGAAGGGAAGGTGGTCCACACAGCCTATCTGGACCTCGCAAAAGCCTTCGATACAATACCCCACTCGGGCATTATAGATAAGCTCACCAGCTTAAATATAAACCCCTATGTCACTAGATGGGTTGCAAACTGGCTCAAGGACAGAACCCACATGGTTAGAATTGCTGGAGCCATGTCAGACTCCAAACCAGTTACAAGTGGCGTCCCACAAGGCTCAGTCCTGGGACCTCTCTTGTTTGGTATATATTTCTCGGAGGTACAGGCCAACACGGAAGGACTGTGGCTGACCAAGTTCGCAGATGACTGCAAACTGGGTGCCATAATCGACTCTCCAGCCGACACAAGCATCCTCCAAAAGGGCCTCATAGAAACAGACAACTGGTGCCAGAGCCATGGCCTCAAGCTAAATGCCAAAAAGTGTATAGTCATCCCCTTTGGCAAAAACAAAGTGCCCACAAATTACCACATAGGTGGTAATCCATTAAGTACAGAAGAAGTAATTAGGGACCTGGGGACCCAAGTTGATAGCAATTTCTCATTTGACAACCACGTGGCCAAAGTGATTAGAAAAACATTTTATATAGCCCACCTAATCATGAAGGGATTCACATCTAGATTAGGGGAGGTCATCGTGCCTCTTTACTCATCCCTCATCAGGCCCATAATTGAGTACAATGCCCCTTTTGGGATGCACCTTACCAAACACCTGCAGCAACTGGAAAGACCCCAAAAGTACCTCACCAAGAGGATCAAAGGGCTCAAACAGATGCCATATGCTGCCCGGTTAAAGAAACTCCAGCTCTACTCAGTGGCATACCGCCTGCTCAGAGGTGACCTGTGCCTGACGTTAAGGCCATGTCCAACCCGGAATTAAGGGACATGCTGCACCTCAAAAAATCCAAATCCCATCGAGCTACACGCTCGAGAGACTTGAACCTCAGCACTGAAATAAATAGGACATGCTGGAGGGACAGATTCATAACCCAGAGGCTCCCTTCACTCTGGAATAAAATCCCAGTCCAGGTTAGGCAGAGTCTCTCATTGACTCTTTTCAAGAGGAATCTTGATGAGTGGATGGGAGATCGTAGGTTTACCCCGGGTATCACTTCTGTGTCACTGTTAGACAGAGGCACAGTATACTAACCTCGAAAAAGGGCATAGCAAAATTAATTTAAAATGGGTGGCGAAAGCCAAACATACTCTGGCTAGGCTTATACATGCCCTAGGGCAGATAGCCTAGTATGAACCTATGAACCTATGATGGAGTGTGCCATGTAGAAGGATTTCCTGACTTCTGTAGTGATGTGGTCATCAAAGGAGAGACTGCTGTCCACCTGTGTCCCGAGGTCTCTTACCACACTTTCAATGTTTAGTGAGCTACCGCCTATGTGGTAGTTCATGGGTACCGAGTTTTTCCCAAAGGGGATGACAATGCACTTCTTGGCACTGAGCTTGAGGCCATGACTTTGACACCAAGCATCTGTTTCTGTGAGGCCCTTCTGTAGAATGTCTACATCATTAGATGATTCTATTATGGCTCCCAGTTTGCAGTCATCTGCAAACTTTGTTAGCCAAAGACCTTCTGTGTTGGCCTGCACTTCAGAGAAGTAGAAGCCGAACAGGAGAGGACCCAGGACCGAACCCTATGGTACTCCACTCGTCATTGGTCTGAAGTCAGATTTGGATTTGGCTACTTTTACTGTGTGGGTTCTGTCAGTGAGCCAGTTGGCCACCCATCTTGTGACATAGGGATTTATGCCCAGTTTAGTGAGTTTATCTATAATTCCAGAGAAAGCCTTGGCGAGGTCAAGATAGGGACAGGAAGAAATGTATTGGATTGGTAAACTACAAGCACATTTGAAACCTGGGCTAAATACTACTTTTCCCATACAACCAGCATTAAGGAAAAGGAGGCTGAGAAGGCGGGTTCGACATGATGTAGATGGGCGTGATCACACTAACTGATGTGCCATTGGCACAGAGTTTTTTTTAAAAAGTTTTTGGCGCCTTTTTATTTTATGGATCTGATGAAGGGTTGATGTACTAACCTGAAAGCGCTTATCTGCTGTGTTTGTTTGTTGTATAGTCGTTTTTAGTTTGAGCCTCTGCCTAAATAAATGAGACAAGGTGTTTTATTATCTGTTGGTATCCTGTGGATTGACTTTATGTGAAACAAATGCTGGGCACTACATAGTGCTGAAAAGGGTTTTTTCGCATTTACTGGAGATGAAGTGCATCCTTTGATCGTTGGTCTCTGGAGTTCTTATCCAATCTGGCTGCATTTTACATGAATGAACTTTTCAAAGTTCGAATGTCATATGGTCGACACCATATGATGAAACTTTGAAAAGTTCAAAGGTTAAATGTAACGGTGCCTTATGGTGCAGAATGGGAGAATTTGCCTTTTCTGCATTGAAGTGCGATCTTGGAGTTGGTATATTTAAGTAGGGGGGGAGGGGGGGTGCAGGGGGGCTTGCCCCCCTGCTTGGACCATTAAGGCAAGTTTTATTTATTTTTTTGATGTTTTATTATATATTCGAAGTTTCAAACTTCGATCATATGTTGTCGAACATATGGGATTCGAAGTTTTGAAACTTCGAATATACAATATAGACCATATATATATATATATATATATATATATATATATATATATATACACACACACACACACACACACACACACACACACACATCCTGGCAATACATGCAAAAATGTAAGGAGCTGGATGGAGGGGATAGCTACTGGAACAATGATCTATTAGACCCACTACTGTTATGGTAAGTATACTTACACAGCTGTACTATGTTCATCATCTAGAACACTGTTGCTGCAGCCTAAGTTATGTGGGTAGATTACCAACCAGTTTGTAATGCTTCGTGAAAGTTTTTACAGAGGACCAAGCTGCTGCTTCTAGAAAATTTCTTGAGTCCAAATCTTTCCAAAAGCCACAGATGAAGCCAGACCCCTGGGAAAATGGGCTCTAGTCCTGCCTGTAAGTGGCTTGTTATGTTAAGCATAGCAGAAAGAAAGAACAAGCGACAACCATCTGGAAATGGTTTGATTTGACACTGGTCATCCTTTTTACGTACCCTCAAGGGAAACGAACAACTGAGCAGCTTTCCTAAAGGGTTTAGTTCTGTCCATGTAATACCTGAGATGTCTATGGACATGGTTAATATGCAGGATACTTTC
Source organism: Protopterus annectens (assembly GCF_019279795.1). Taxonomy (NCBI): domain Eukaryota; kingdom Metazoa; phylum Chordata; order Ceratodontiformes; family Protopteridae; genus Protopterus; species Protopterus annectens. The sequence continues at coordinate 1,571,046,537 of NC_056733.1, read as the reverse complement.
TCTCTTAATTTTAGTTTCTGGAAAGAACACATGGAGATGAATAGAAGTAAACTCTGAAATCCCTTTAGGCATAAAAGAATGCGCAGCTTTCAGAGAAACCCTGTCCTTAAGAAAAATCAGGTAGGCTGACTCAGCGTAACAGGTTGTAACTCAGATGCTCTTCTTACAGAGGAATGAGCAGTACAGTTTTCCATATTAGAAACTTCAAATCAGTCTGGTGAGCTGGTTAAAATGGAGGATGTGTCAATATTTCAAGCACAAAATAAAGATCCAAGGAGTCACCTGTTTTCCAGCTGGCCAGATATGTACACCTTTCAAAAAATGCTTGACTTGAGGACTATTAGAAAGGGAGGATCTAAGAGCAGACATGATTCTTTTGGCCAGAGGATTACAACTTACACAGATAGCCAACAGCCAGAGGCTACTAGACCTTGAAAGGGTCCTGGTTCGTAGAATGGCACCAACAAGAAAATCTTTCACATTTACACACACACATATATATATATATATATATATATATATATATATATATATATAATTTTCTAGTAGCAGATTTTTTTTTCTAGCCTCCTTTTAATACCTGCTGCACATCATTAGAAAAAATGTACCTAAAAGGAATCAAAAGTCTATCATCAAGAAAGTTAACTGAAGTGTATTCAGATTGGAGTGTATCAAACAACCCTGTCTTGTCTGAGTAAATTCAATCTGTGGGAAATCTTGTGGTAATTGCCTTTGGCCAGTTTCAGAAAAGGGAGAACTACTGTTGCTTGGGCCAAAATGGGGAGTCACCACCACAATCTTTGGAGAGTCCTTCAGAGTCTTTAGAACCCCCTGCTGTGTATCCATGGAAAAGAATACAGGAACATTCCCATCCAGACACCCGTTTGCAAGGAATCCTGGAACAGCATTTCTTTAGCTGTTTGTTTTGAAAGGAGGGAGACAGTTATACTTGAGATCTTCCCTACAGTTGGATTAATTCCTGGAAGACACTCAGGTGTAATTTCCATTCATAAGGGTCTCTACTCTTCCTGCTCAGCTTGTCTGCTAATTTTGCTCTTGACAGAATATATGAAGCCTGAAGAGTCAGACTGAACTGTGTTGTTACCTCCCAGTTAATCACAGCAAGTCTGCAAAGGGGATAAAATCTGTACCACATCACTGATGTGTTTTCTGTGATAACTTGCAGAGATCCTGGAGACTATAGATGATTTAAGGCTATAAAGCACTGATATCTGCCAACATCACTTTTGACTTTTATGTGCTTTTATTGTCCTTGGGAGTTCCATGGACCTTGTACTTTCACCCCTACTGAAACTTCCCCCTAAGGAAAGTCTGGAGTACCTGTTGTGACAGACTAACAGAATCACTGAAGGGGACGGGGACACCTGGATTGAGAGTTAACTGGTCCATTCACCAAAGTAACTCCCTTTTGACAAGCTAGAAATGGAATCTGAAAAGAAACTGGGTGATGATGAGTCCACACTGACCTGGGGTACCACTGAGGTCTTCTTATGTGAAGTCTGGCTAAGAAAATCATAAGAATCATGGAAGCAATATAACCCAGAATCCTAAGAAATTCTGTGGTAGAAAGCAGAGACTGGGTGAGAGGTCCAGGAAGATTGTCTTGTACTGTTATACTTTTAGTGGTAGAAAGACTCTTACTACATACAAATCTAGAAAAACTAGTGATTTGATGATTGCTGTAAGTTCAGATGAGACACCAGACTGAAGAGTTTCATGATCCACGTCAAGGAATCCTGACAATTGGAAAAAGTCTCTGCAAGTGTAAGACAATTGTCCAGATATGGAAAGATATGAATACATGAATATACTTTGCAGCCTGCAGTGAACAATCACTGGAGCCATGTAGTTTGCAAATACCTTTGGCACAGTGGACAGACCAAAGAGAAGATGATGTGAGCCACAGAAAAACTAAACAGTCTAAATTCTTTCTAACTAGAATGTGATGAAAAGGAACTTTTAGGTCCAATGCTACTATGAGGCTGCAGGAAGGTATGACAGGTGCCATAGTTAGAAGGGTTAGCATTTTGGAATCTTGATAAAAAGACTGAGAAAGGAGAAAATTAGTACTGGTCTCTACATTCCCCTTTCTGAGCTGAGGGCAAAAGTTATTTCACCCCTTGAGCCAACATTTCCTCTAAAATAATTTTAATCAGGGATGTTTGGTTTATAGAATGAGGAGAAAATCCCTGACAATGGAAAAGGGATTCTCATTGCTATTTGTACCCTTTGTTGGGTAAGCTTTAGAAGCCACTTGTCTGAGATAATCTGATGCCACTGTGCAGGATGGAGGCCTAGACTAGTGGAGAGATTTGAAGGAATGTCAGGGTGGGAAGAGAGAGAGCATAGAACAGGCAAATAGACATTAGGACATTTTTGACGGTCCTTGGTTCTGGGGGGCTCACCTTTTTTTCTCTGAACTTACTTGCCACTGCTTTTTGAAACATTGCTTGATAGAACTTTGATGAGATGGACTACTTTGTTTTCAGATAAAGGATCCCAAAAAGGAAGGATTTTTTTACTGAAATTTGAAAGGGATGGTGAAAAAATCAGTGTGACTCCTTGAATCAACCCCCCCCCCCCCACCCACACACACACACACACACACACACACACACACTTTTTTTTTTAAGGACAACAGCAGCAGTGGTCTCAAATACCAAATCTTTGCCCATGGAAGAAATCAAACATTCAGCTTTAACATCTTCTGGTAGGTTTTGAGAACGTAACTAGGCAAATCTCTTAAGTAAACCAGTAACAGCTACTCTGGAAACAGCATCAACTGATTCACAAGAGCACTTTAAAGTGTGTTTGGTTACTTAAGAAGTAGACAAAATTAAGGAATTTAAAGAAGTTTTAACCTCAAAAGAAAGTTTAACAGTTTAGCATTCTAGTGTTCTCTAAAGGAACCAGTAAAAATGTTTTAACATGTGAGCTTGGCAGTTTAACATTCTGAAAGCTAAAATAGCAAAAGAATAAACTCATCAAATCTATCAAAAGCTTTCCAATTCCTGTCTGAAGGAATGACAGAAGCATTTACAATATGTTTAGCAGTTGAAGACTTAAAGATACCACTGCAGGCTCTGTTTGGGGTTACAGAAAAAATGTTTTTCGATTACTTTAAACTTTTAAACTGACAGGAAAAAGTGTGTTCCTGTTTAAAAGTATAGTTAAGTCTTGAGATAGTCCATCAAAACACAAACTCCTACCTTAAAAATAACTTTCTTAAACAGGAAATTACAATAAAACAATTTATTTTTTACATGTGGAAGGTTTTTCCCACAAAGTAAACTTATCTGCCCCAGCAAAGCAGCTACACAAGCCTGCCATCAATCCTTGAAAGCCCAAAGAGGAATGGCTCCCCTCAAAAGCAGGAAAAGTCTGAAGGTCTTGGTGCCCAAACCTGTCTTTTTAGTCAGTAACTGTGTGGAAGGTGAACTGAAGTTTGCAGCTTGCCAGCTGTTACAGTATTGGCAGTATAATGAACATCAAGAATTTATATGTCTGAGACACTTAACCTATCAGACCTTTGGGGACAGGTAGCTAACTGCCAGGCATAATGCAGGCCGTTGACAAAAAATCCTCAAACAAAGGCAGACAACACAGGAGGAACAGTTGGAGGTTGAGGAAACTCCAGTTGCAACAAATCATATCACTTTTTGCTGGAAGATATGGATTTCATTTTGAACCCATCAAAATAAATCGCTCATTTTGTTAATAGTGTCCGAGAAAAATAATTCTTATCGAGGGAAATCCAAAGAAACACTTTCTTAGAATCAGAATCTTATCAGATAACATCACACAAACTTCTCCTCACTAAAGGTCCAGTTTGCTAAACCACAGATGTGGATGATGTGTTTATTTTGTGGAGGGGCACACGGGATGAACTACATTCATTTATTGTCCATCTAGAATCTACAACAGATTTTCTAAGATTTAGTATGCCTTGTTCAGATTTTGAGATTGATTATTTGAATCTGTGATTGAAGAGAGGGTCCGATGGTACCATTCAGACTTCTATGTATAGGAAGGACTGCTGGAGGAATAATTATTTAGCTTTTGATCACATGCACCCAAGGCATTTATTTAAAAATGTGGCAAAAGGTCAGGCATATAGAGCATCAAAATTATGTATACAAGAACAATTTAATAAGGAGTCTGATCAATTGTTCATTAATTTTGTTAATAGAGGTTTCAACCAGAAGACCGTTCAGATGGCTGTTGAGCCACAAAAGCGAAACCCTGTTTTTCAGATGTTACATTGGGACAACAGGCCTCCAGGGGTAGGGGCACACAAGCAGATGTGCCATGTGTGGTTTTAAGGTATAGTAGTAATATAGGGGGTGTATGCCAAATCATACATAATAATTAGAAAATTTTGTTAATCTATGATAAACTTAGAAATGTTATACAGACTAATCCTTCTTTTAGTTTCAGGCATAATAATAACTTGACGGATTTATTATGTAGAGACAAAGGTATGATAATGAAGTGTTCTATGACAATTTCCCATCAATGTATGAGTAATTTTCCATGCAGAAATTGTAAGGCTTGTACTTACATTATGAGGCAAAACTTTTTTATACACCCCAACACCAATTTAAGGCATTCTTTTAATCATTATGCTGACTGCCAGACTAAGAATATTATTTATTTAGCTCAGTGCAGGTCATGTAGCTCTTTTTATGTAAGAAAGACCAACTGTCGGTTAAAAGACAGGATTTTAAAGCATGTTTCAGCAATACGTTTGGGTGATGCCCATAATGTCTTATGTAAACATATTAAAAGCAATGAAGGACATGTATTGAATTTTATGGTGTTGCAGAATGTGAAGTTGAACACTTGGGGGGGGGGGAGTGATGGGTGACATTGTAAATTTGAATATAGTGAAGCCAAATGAATTATTGAGCTAAGGGCTGACAAGGTTCATGACTTGAATTGTATTGTACCTCTCAAACCCGCCCTGAAGAGGTGGAGAGTTTATTATTGAGATTCTATTGGTTGCTGCTGTTTTTTAAATACTGACCTTGATGCTTTGTTAATTGTCTGATGAAGGGTTTTACCTGAAAGCACTTACCTGTTTCTGTTGTTTTATTAATGAAGCTGTCATTGTTTTGTATCAGCCTGGTGGTCCGGTGCTTTTTTATTTGGAGAATGAGAATCTTCAGCAGGAAGAAAATTAACTGAAGAATTACAATCCCCCTCCCATCCCTGCTCATCTGATTGGAAATCACTGTCAGACTGTGTGTGTGGGGGGGTTCTTTTTCTATTAGAATGAACTTAGGAACCAGGATTTAACAGCAGAGTATGCTCTTAGTAAATCTTCCCAGTCTACGAAGAAGGAAAAAAAAAAAAAAAAAACAGGAGAAGAACCATGTTTACGTTTCTGCTTTTTTTTCCTGGGAAAGGACTGACCCCATGACACAACTAAAAGATAAACCTCTCCTGCTTCTTCCCCCAAGCTCAAGAAGATTTGCTCTCCCTTGCTCAGTGAGCTCAACCCTACAGTCACAGAGCACGTGTCAAACTCCTACTCCGCAGGGGCTTCCTCAGGAGTAGCACCAGATGGACCAAGAGCAAAAGATGGTTAGAGAAACCATTTTTGGTTACAACAGAGTACACCCACCAGCAGTTGAGGCAATGATGGAGTCGGAAGGACATTAAAAAACTTCCTAATAACTTTCTTCTTACTACTACAAATGGGGTAAGAAAGAAAGTACAGTTGTATAAAATCTTACCATAACAGTAGATGTCCTTTCTTCCACTGTTGCAGTATTCTTAATGTATGAGATTCCCTGCTATGGAAACCTGATGTCGGCCAGTATACCAAAGCCTACTGTTGCTTTAAGGTATGCCGAATGTCATACATATGCTCCTGGCGTAGCATAGGGCATAAAGGTGACATCCAGACATACCATCCTCAGAACTGATTGACCCAGTAGGAACACCAGTTTAAGGGAACCCAGGGGGTAACCAATACATCCAGGAAGGAAAAGGACTAGGGGGAAACTGGGAGGGAGTGGATACTGCAACAGTGAAGGAAAGTACATCTAATGTTATGGTAAGATTTTACACAACTGTACTATGTCCTTACATTCACTGTTACGGTGTTCTTAACATATGGGAGAGTGCCAAAACTCAAGAAGAAAGCTGGGAGGAGGAAGGAGCAGTACAGCCTCTAAGAAGCCATGAAGAATGGCCCTAGCAAAACCAGCTCTAGCTCTGGAGATACTTTCCAACTTATAGTGCTTGGTAAAAGTATGCACAGCAGTCCAGGTAGCTACTTCAAGAACAAAATTAGTATCTAAACCCTTGAAAAAAGCACCAGAAGGTGGCACAGCTCTAGTGGAATGAGCCTTTACAGAAGAGGGAAGGCTCTTACCATGAAAAGTATAACAAAAAGAAATAGTATGTTTGATTCCGCTAATCCTAAAGACCTAGGATGAAAAGAAACAAACAACTGATCAGATTTTGTAATAAACTTAGTCTTATCCAAATAAAATCTAATTTGTCTATGCACATCCAAAGTATGCAGCAGTCTCTCACTGGCAGATTGCAGAGAGGGGAAAAAAGTAGGCAAATGAATAGACTAAGTGACAACTCATTAACCACCTTGGGTATAAAAGAAGGATCAGTAAGCAAGGACAACCTGTCCTTATGAAATATCAAAAAAGGACAAGCCATAAGGGCATGCAACTCAGACACCAGTCTGGTAGAAGTAGGAGCTAACAAAAGGACTGTCTTCTAATAATGTTGTAAGGAAGCTGAAGCAGCAGGCTCAAAGGCAGCCTGAGTCAACTTCACTAAAACAAAATTATGATCCCAGGGAGGAGGAACAGGCTTCCTGGGAGGTCTAATGTGAAGGATGCCTTTAATGAATTGTTTAGCCTCAAATCTAGAACCTAAAGGAGGAGATAAAGGCAGACAAGCAGAGGCAGCTGATAAGTGGGCCTTAACAGAAGAATAGGCCATATCAGCACTGAGCAACTCACACAAGTAATAGATAACCAAAGGAACATCCACAGTAAGTGGGCCCAGGTTATGAGAAAGACATCAAATAGAAAACATCTTCCATTTGGATAATTGGGATTTCCTAGTAGTAGGTTTCCTGGCCTCATTTAGGACCTTCAGCACTTCCTAAGGAAAAGGTGTTTATGTGGAATCAAAATCCTATCACCCACAGTGTTGGTTGAAGAGTGGACAAGTGTGGATGGATGAGAGATCCCTTGTCTTGTGTGAGTAGATCCACCCTGTGAGGTAACTTGTGATGATCACTCTTGGCTAAATGGAGAAGACCAGGGAACCAATGCTGTCTCGGACAAAAGGGAGTCACCAACAAGATTTTGGGAGCGTCCTGTTGAATTTTGGACAGGGCTTTTGGAAGGGGAGGGAATGCATAAAAAAAACATCCCTTTAAAAGAAAGAGGGAGGGCATCCCCCTTCCACACCAGAGGGCCTGGGACTCTGGCAGAAAAAAGACATCTATTCAGAGGGAAGGCAAACAAATCTACTTGAGGAGTATCCCTCTGGTGGAACACATCCCTGTGAAGCATCCATTCATGAGATTCAGTTAAAGACCTGCTCAGAGTGTCTGACACAATGTTTTGACCTGAAGGGATGTAACCTGCCTGAAGAGTCACTTGATATTTGACAACAAGATCCTATATCAGAAGTGCCAATCTGCAAAGAAGGTAAGATCTTGTTCCTCCTTGTTTGTTGATATACCACATCACTGTGGTATTTTCTGTGAATACCTTGAGAAGCACTGGAGGGAAAAGAGGATGAAAAGCCTGACAGCCAGCATAAGAACTGTCATCTCTTTGACATTGTTGTTCTCCTTCCACTGAAAAGGCGACCACACCCCCTGTACCTTTAGGGAGCCAAAAGCTGCTTCCCATTCCACTTCTGAAGCATCTGTAAACAATTCCTGAGGGAAGACAGGGATGAAAAGGGAGCCCTGGATTTACAGAGAACTGCTGAATCCACCAGTGAAGTTCCTTCTTAGGATAAGTAAGAAGAGGAACTACAAAGTCTAGAGAATGTGCATGTTGAAGCCAAACTGTCTTCAGAAACCAGTGAAACTTTCTCATGCAGAGTTTGGCCACAAGGAGCGTAGAAATGGTGGATGCCATGAAACCTAGAGCTCTCAGAAACTCCCTAGCTCTAATGGAGTCAAGAGGAAGAAGAGATTGAAAGAAGGAAATGAGTCAAGGCCTTTGGAGTAGACAGAGATGCCAGCATAGGCACCGTCTGAATCCTACAATACAGAAAGACATGATCCTGAGAAGAAGTCAGAGAAGACTTTGAAATTAATTGCAAATCCCAGGCTCTCAAAACGGAAATGGCAAAATGAAGATTTGCAAAAGGATCTCTGGAGAGGATGCCTAAATCAGGTCAGCCAGGTAAGGAAATATTTGAATCCCCTGAAACCTGCAAAAAGCAATCACAGGAGTTAGGCATTTGGTGAATACCCTTGGGACAGTAGAAAGGCCAAAGGGCAAAGCAGGGAACTGAAAATGCCAGGAAGCAACAGAGAAATGCAAAAACTTCCCAAAAAGGGGATGAACTGGAATATAAATGTAAGCATCCTTGAGACCTGCAGATAGCATATAGGCCCGAGAGAGCAAAAGAGGAAAAAGAGTCTGAAGGGACAGCACCCAAAAGGTGGGCACCTTCAAAAAAGTATTTAGATGAGAGAGGTCTAGAACTGGTCTCCAAGTACCCTCTTTTCTGGGCATTAGAAACATTGTGGAATAAAAACCCCATCCCCCTTTTGAGACACAGGAACCTCTTGAATAGTACCCTGAGTCTAAAGGTCTCGAACAGCCTCTGGGGAAAAAAGGAATTTATTCCCGAGGAGGCTGAGGAATGCCCATAAAAGGGGGATGGGATTTCCGCATCATGAAATATCCTTGACAAATGATGGACTGAACCCAAGAATCTTGGGTAAACTGACGCCAAACAGGAAGAGAAAGACAAAGGCAAAGAGAAAGAAGAATGTGACTAGGAAGAGACGGTTAGTCATACAACACCTGGTTTATCAGGAAAGGAAGACTTCTGAGTCCCTGAAGTCTGAGTAGCCTTAGCAGTAGGAGCCTGCTTGCCACTCTTTTTGCCCTTAGTAGGAGGGCGAGATTGACTTTGAACAAAAGCAGGTTTATTGGGATAATTTCTCTGAAATTTAGGCACAGGAGGGACAAACACATGTTTGAGGTCCTGTAAGGCTTTCCCCTTATCCTGAAGGGACTTAAACCAGCAGTTGCTTCCCCAAAAGTTCATCATCAAGAGGAGCATTTATCAACTTAGCCTTGATATCATCAGGAAAAGGTTGAAGCTTTAACACTTAAGCTTTTTTAAGTTTTTAACCTTTTTAACCCTTTTAAGCTTTAAAACCGGGTTTTTGTAACCACCTACCCCCAAAAACTATATTCATCTTACCCTCCAAAAACTATGTTCATCTTAATGATATATTTATTTTTATACATCTTGAAAGAGCTTTACAATACTCCTGATTATCGATACTGTATTGCTACTTATGCCTTGTAATAATCCTGTAACATTGCTGTTTAATACTAAATTATAATGAAAATTGTATAATATGTTGGAGGTTTTCTCCCTGGGCCTCCACTGAAAAAGGGCTCTTCAGCTCTGTCAGACAAGCCCAGTCAACAAATGTAAAATTAAAATAAAATAAAATAAAGGTTGAAGCCTAAGCCAAGAATACCTCCTCATCACTAAATCAAAAGGAGCAGCCCTAGAAGATGCATCTGCTGCATCAAAACTATACTTGACAGAATGACAAACCACTTGAGAGGAAGTCCCTAACAAGGAAAGAGGAGAAATTTTACCTTCAGAGTCTGGGAGAACAGAAATAAGCTGACAAGCCTGAGAAAGAAGAGCTAACACATACCTGGACATATGTCTGATAGTTAATAGCCCTAAAAGCCAGAGTAGCAGAGGTGTAAACCTTCTTACCTAGGCTTTCCATGATTTTGCTGTCTTAATCAGAAGGCAATAACTTGGGTGAAGGAAGCAATTGAGAAGGCTTGTCAGACACTACAGACACCACTAAGGTGTCAAGCAGCAGGACATTTGTACAAAAAGTTACAATCCTCAGGCACCCTATAAAACTTATCAGAATTCTTGGGAGGAGGGGGCAAGAGATTCAGGAGCTTTAGAGGCATTGGAGAAAGCAGCCAAAACAAGAGGAATAGAAGGTTTCGGAGATTCCATCTGCAACAACTCATCATGCCACTCATGGATATCAGACACCTGAGCACAATCCCATTTAAAAATGTCCATCGTCCTTGTGATTGTGTCCCCAAATGAAATTTCCTCAAAGGGAGTATCAGGACTATTAGATTCCTCTTCGTCTGACCCATAGTCTAAAGCAGAAGGAATTTGAGAAGAGTAAGCAAGGGAATCCTCATCAGAATTTGACTCCTCCTCAGAAGACTCCTGTTCCCTGGGCCTTTTAAGGGGGGTAGAGGACCAAGGTGGCACAGGGACATAACCCCCCCCCATAGGAGGTTTTAATACCAATAAAGCATTAAACAAAACCTGAATAAAGGCCTGCCACTGACTCTGTGGCTCCCCAGGAGCAGGAGAAACATGTTTTTTTTTTGTTTCTTCTTTAAAGGAACATTTGTCTGTAAACCTTAGAAGGCTCTGACCCAGGACAGCATTCAATAACTGTAGTAGGAACTTCTTCCCTAATTAAAATCTGCGGAACACCCCTAGGACCCTCGGAAATAATCAACTGTGGTTCCCCCTGAATGTCCAAAACAGGCATCTGCAAAGCCTCATTTGACATGCTGCCAGCTGGATCCTCACGGGCCTCCAAGATGGTCATGGCAGAAGATTCTGATAACAAAGCTGGGTGAGCCTCCAGGTTCTCACTGACCTTGGGAGAAATGCCTGGCACAGGCTGGACAGAGGAAGATTCCTGTCTAAACTTTTTAACCTTCTTCCCTAACGACTAACTCCCTGAGGTGGGAAGTTCCTTCCATTGCATCTTTAGTGAGAAGCTTAAGGTGCTGGTTGTCAAGATACAAAGAAAGGGAAGAAAGCCTACTATGAAGGATTTTTGGTATGAAAGCCTGGCAAATCAAACAGGTCATATGGTCATGAGAAGCTCCTAGGCAAAAAAGACACTTATTGTGGCAGTCTTTATGGGGAATCTGTCTCCCACTCTGGCATTTACCCTTCCTCGATGACATTAACTCCCTGGAGCAACAAAAAAGCTAAGAAAAAAACAAAACTCCAACTGGGTACTTATCTGCAATGGCTCGGTACCAGCAAGAAGACACAGATGTTCAAACAGCAAATGAAAACTGCATTCAAACTGGTGGAAATGACATAGGCATTCAGACTGATGATCTGGAGATGGGTTTGGACTGGTGGCAAGAAAGTCCTGAGGCTGGTACATCCAGATGTCAACTTTATGCCCTGTGCTATGCTAGGAGCTTATGTGTAATGTTTAGCATACCTTAAAGCAACAGCAGGCTTTGGTATACTGGCCGACGTCGGGTTTCCATGGTAGGAAATCACATACATTAAGAATACTGCAACAGTGAATGTAAGGACATCCACAGAGACCAGCACTTGCTCTATTTGCAAACCAGGAAGGAGACCTCTTAATCAGACAGTGCAGTATGAGTGAGGCATTAAACCTTCTGACAGGAAAATGAAGGCTGTGAAGTACAATTTTCCATGACAAGCACCAAAGGAGCCATGTTTCCCCCATGCACTTATTCTACAGTAAAATGAAGAAAAAGCTAGCAACATATTTTTACATTTTTCTCACAAAAGCACAACACAGGTAAAAATCTTTTAAACCAATATGACATACGAAGTACAAAGCATTTCATAACATAAAATAAAAACCTTCCCAGAAAAAAAATCATAGACAAATGATGCAGCAGAAGGTATTCCCCAAAGAGGAACGCAACAGCCCATACTTGAAAGTATTGTTAGCAGATTTCCATTTCCATGGAGCCCACAGAAACAGTGCATTGAAGAAAGCTCTGAAGCTTTGGCACACAAACTGCCTTGTATATGGCTCTGCTCATCCCAATGTCAGTTTAGGAGTGGAAGTTGCTCTAAAGCTTTAACAGTGGCTGGTGGTCATATCCTAGGAAAGGATATAACCCATATAGTGTAGGCTATGGCAACAGTGATCCAAATGTTGATCATCAACAGATATATCAACAATTGAGCATAGACAACCAACTACTTTTTTCACAGATGGAACAAAAACAGAATACCTGAAGATGTTCATATAACACATGGGAAGAATGTTAAGCAGTGACCAAAAGTCATAAATGGACTGAACCCCATACTTGGAAGCTGTGTCATCCAATTTGATTCATCTGTCTTTGCATTATCTTATGAAATAGACTATTAAGAGGTAATATGGGATATATTAAAGTAAGTTAAGAATGAAAGCTGAAGTATTATAAATGTGATGCAAGTATATCATGAATATATTATGAAGTTATTTAAGCTTAAGAAAGACAAGAAGATACTCTAGTAATCAAAGAATATTTAATAAAAGAAATCACAATAGCTGTCTCTTTTTATATAACATTAATGAGATGAGAAATCAAAGAAATAAGAGTTGGTTTGACAACAAACTGCGAACAAATGAAAGATGTTATCTACATAGTTTGAGATACTGGATAAAAACAGAACAAGAAAAAGATCAAAGCAAATATAAACAAATTAAATAAGAACACAGAAAGTTAATTACAGAAACAGACTAATTCATATGAACATCAAAGGAAAGAAAGTCAAGGGTTGTAAGAAACAAAAATGGAATTTTTTTTAAGAAGGATTGAAAAACACTGATAAAGAAGAGAAGATTTTATTACTAGTGAAAATGGTTAAAATAACAGGTTCCATCATGAGGAAAATTCTGAAAAATTATTTTTTGGAGAGAATTGTATAACAGTGGGAAAATTAATCCTAAAAAAATCGAATCATAAGAAAGCTTAAAATACAATAAGAATATATGTCTCAATGGAACATTTAACAAATTATTTAAAAGACTTCGACATGTATGGGCAAAAACATTTGCACATTTGATTTTCTTCAAATATTATTTAAATAAACACCCACAGACAAAGAAATGAGGCACAGTAATTTCAATACTTAAGAAAGGTAATAGGAAAGATTCAGCCATGCATCATCCAATAATACTGCTGCACAAGTCTCAAATATATCTGCATTTGTTATTTTAGAAGTTTAATGCTGCTCTGGAACAGACTCCCCATCCAGACAAAATAAAGCTTATCCCTGTCAGTATCCAAATATATATATATATATTCCTATATATCTAGGAACTCCACAGACAGCTAATGCCTGTTTTGTAGTGCAACATCTAACTGAAAAATAAGTTGATAAACAAGAAATTATTTATATTTTATGTTGATTTAGAAGCAGCATTTGATAATACTGCTAGAACAATACTATGGGAGAACAGACATGGAAAGGAATTTCAAAGAGGATTATCAGGTAGTAAGAAATATACACAACAAACATTGGGTAACTGTTTTTTGGTCTAAAGAAGGAAAATGCATCAAAACATTTAAAATTCAGAAAGGAATGCAACAACACTGTTTAACAGTACCATTGTTTTGTAATACCTTATGTGGAAGGGATTATCAGTAAAGTTATGAAAACTAGCAAAGACACTCCCAAAATAATGCAGGACAATTATACATTAAGCACATATGCAATTATGTAGTCTCGAACGTTAAAGAAGCCAATTTCATATCAGTGGTCAAGGCTGACAATCCAATGTGGCCTGCCATGTCACCTTTCTCCATTTTAGACAGCCTCAATTTGTTTCCCTGGTCTTTAACAGTACTGGGTCTAAAAACTTTACAAATATCACAATCAGTTTGAAAATATCTTCGCCCAAGTAGTACAAACTCAGGAAATGTTTTTCAGAAGGTAGTATTTTATGACTGCATTTACACTTCTTGGAAGGCCTCATCATCCATATAGGCAAAAAAAAAAATAAGCTAACACACCTCAAGCAATAGTAACAGCAGCAAGCAAATAACCAAAATATTAGCTTTGCAAAACACAAAACAGTTAAAGGCAATTGGTATGCTCAAGTTAAATATGGTATGACCCTAATTATTCTCACAAGGGGTAATGTACAATTGCCAATCAAAAACGAGCAACTACACGGCCACTACCGTCTATGTAATGTAAAATAATGCAGCAGGTAAACAGAACTCGAACCAGGGATCCACGTATTTAATGAAGTAACAAAAGTGCTATGGCATACAAAAAGGCTGTAACAGATTTTAAAAAAACTTCTGGTTAAGCACTTTCATCTGTTCATACAGACTTCCTCAGAACGATTCATACATAAAACGGATATATTTTAAAAAACTTTTTGGCGCCAAAGCTGCCATCAACAATTTAAAGTGCTAGTGTGCAATAATAAATATCATTACCTGTAAGACTCTTAAAATGTACCATAAACCATTGTTTTCTAAACACTCTATCACAATATATTCATCTAATACATATGTAAAACCTAAAAAATGTTTTAATTGTATTTATATACACACTCTAATACTAAAACTGACAAAGTATTTAAAACTGTTATGAACTATTAAAAATATTATAAGGTTCCTTAATTATATGAATAGTTTATATCTATACCTATTGCAAAAAAGGTTTAATAGTAATGAAATAATTAATTCCAGGCTCTCTAGTAGTGTCAGTCAGTATTTGCCATACACTCTCTCTTCTACCTAGGAGTGCTTTATAATTCCCCCCCATGGGGTGATATATTAATCTGATCAATTATGGCAAATTTAAATACATGCTTATCTCCACATTTATCAATATGTCGATACAATGCATTATTCATGTCTTTGGCCCTAATTTTATATAAATGATCATATATACGCTTCCTAAATTGCCTTTTGGTCTTTTCTATATAAAATGCTGTGTATAACATGCACTTTGCCATATATATATGATATTCTTACTACTGCAATTACCTGCTCTAAATTTAACATATGTCTTATTGACATTGTTCAACTTACATCCTTCTATTTCATATACGGCATGACATTGTTGGCAAAAAAATACATCTTTTAGTACTAGTACTCATACTTGTATTATATCTATCTTATTCCTATTAATTTCTAATTGTCTCTTTATATTCATACCCATTTTATTGATAAAACACGGACTTTCTCCTATTACTTTTTTAATCTCATCTACTACTGACATGTTCCAGTGTTGTCTAATAATACCTCTTATGTATTTCACATAAGGTGAATAAGTTAACACACACACTCTGTTAAAATTCATATCCTCGGACAATTCTGTACTTAATTTTATATTTGTCAGGTCTTTCCCTAATAAGGGTGGGTATTTTTTACCCCATTCACCTATAACATAAGAAGAAACATCATTCAAAATAGACAACGGATATCCCCTGTTGACAAAGATAGATTTAATATACCTAATTTTCTTTTTCCATTACTTCAGACTTGGATATCATGCAGGAAGCCCTTATACACTGACCTTTAAATATATTTTTTAACATTTGCTTAGGGTGATTACTACTATATTCCAGATACCCCTTGGAAAAAGTATCTTTCCTGTATATTTCTGACTGAAATCCTTCTTTAGTGTGACTAATATATGTTACAGCTTTTTTGTATGCCATAGCACTTTTGTTATTTCATTAAATACTTGGATCACTGGATCGAGTTCTGTTTACCTGCTGCATTATTTTACATTACATAGATGGTAGTGGCCGTCTAGTTGCTTGTTTTTCAGGTGTTGTCAGTACGCTTGTTTGTGGACATTTTACAATTGCCACTCAAAAGTTGGGTAAAGCCAATTAACATCAAATGGGATAGGTTAATTCAAGCATCAAAAGGGAAACTGGCTAAGCTTAAAGTAGCTTGCAAAGGCAGCTAGCCTAGTACTTACCTATAAGAACATAGCAGAACAAAACAAAACAAAAAACACCATGGTAGCATAAAATCCAGTAACCAAAGCAACGTCCAATCAAGTTGCTAATCCAGGAGCCCAAGTAAGACACAGACCACTAATGTACTAATAAGGAAACAATATTTAATTCTTGACAAAAATGGTTTAGCTCTTCTGTCCTTAAAAACATGGACTTCATCAGAACCATTTACTGCCATAAAACACATACATTAAAATAAATATCACATGGTTAGTCATGTGACTCTGCACATACCAAAAACTTAAAATCAATTAAAATACACAGGAGTATTTGTCAGAATTAAAAATACAACATACATTAAAAAAACCTTCAAGTTTAGCAAATGATACATAGCAAAACATATTATATACTGATGTCACAATTTGGTGCCCTGCTCCTGAGAACAAAGGAAATCAAAAGTACAGTTGTGTAAAATCTTACCATAACAGAAGATGTCCCTTCTCTTCACTTTTGCAGTATTCTTTACATGAGGGATCCCCTGCCAAGGGTGGCCTGACATCTGACCAGTACACCAAACCTTTTAGGTTATTTATACTCTGTATATCATGCTTATGTTCCCTGTGCTAGGTGTAAGACATAATGATGATGTCTGGATGTATCATCCTCAGAACTGAGAGCCCCAGGAGGAACACCAGCTCTAGGATACCACAGGGTAACATACACATCCAGAGGGACAAATAACTAGGGGGAAAAGGGAAGGAGTGAATACTGCAACAGTGAACAGGAGGACATCTACTGTTATGGTAAGATTTTACACAACTGTACTATGTCCTTCCATGTCACTGTTGCAGTATTCAGTATTCTTAACATAAGGGAGTGTGCAAAAGCTCAGGAGGAAGACAGGGAGGAGGAATGGCCAGCACAGCCTTCTAGGAACCAATGAAGAATGGCCCTAGCAAAACCATTTCTAGCACTGGATATGACATCCAACTTGTAGTGCTTGGTAAAGGTATGCACACACGACCAGGTAACTGCTTCAAGGTTAGAATTAGTATCCAAACCCTTGAAGAAAGCACAAGAAGCTACAGCCATAGCAGAGTGAGCCTAGACCATAGATGGAAGGCTCTTACCATGTTAAGAATAACAAAAAGAAATGGCTTTAGAAATCCAAGAGGAAATAGTCTGTTTGGAAACTGCCAAACCTAATGATCTAGGATGAATAGAAACAAAAAGGTGACCAGAATTTTAAAAAGCTTTAGTTTTGTCCAAATAAAATCTGAGTTGTCTATGCACATCCAAAATGTGCAACAACTTCTCACTAGCAGATTGCTGAGAAGGGAAAAAGTGGGCAAATTAATAAACTGATTAAGAGACACCACCTCAGGCATAAAAGAAAGATTGGTACTAATAGACACTCTGTCCTTATGAAAAACTTAAAAACGAGGAACAGCCAATAAGGGCTTGAAGCTCAGACACCTGCCTGGCAGAAGTAAAGGCTAACAAAAGAACAGTCTTCCAAAAACAATACTGTAAGGCACCTGAAGCTGCAGGCTCAAAAGGAGCCCAAGTCAATTTCTCCAAAACAAACTTAAGATCCCAGGAAGAAGGAACAGACTTCTAGGGAGGTCTAATATGAAGGACACCTTTCGGAAATTCTTTGGCCTCAAACTTAGAGACCAAAGCAGAAGCTAAAGGCAGAGAAGCAGAAACAGCTGAGGTGGGATTTAATAGAAGTTTATGCCAACCCAGCATTGAGCAATTCACACAAACAACATAAAATCAAAGGAACATCCACAGTAAGTGAGTCCAGGTTGCGAGAAAGACACCAAGCAAAAAACCTCTTCTAGTTGGACAAGTAGGATTTTCTAGTAGTGGGTTTCCTGGCCTCCTGCAGATCATGAAGCACATCCACAGGAAAATAAAAGGTGCCTACAGGGAATCAAAATCCTATCACCCACAGTGTCAGCTGAAGAGTGGGGAGATGCAGATGGATGAGTTATCCATTGTCTTGTGTGAGAATATCCACACTGTGAGATAACTTGTGAGGATTGCCCTTGGCTAAATACAGAAGAGGGAACCAATGCTGTCTGGGCCAAAAGGGAATCACCAGCAAGATTTTGGGAGTATCCTGTTTTATCTTGCACAAGACTTTTGGAATGTGAGGAAGGGGAGGGAAGGCATAAAGAAACATCTCCTTCCATGAAAAAGTAAGGGTCGTCCACCTTCCAGGCCAGAGGACATTGAATCCTGGCACAAATTGAGGAAGTTGCCTGTTCAGAAGGGAGGCAAAGAGATCTACTTGAGGAGTACCACATTGGTGGATAATGTCCAGAAACACATCTCTGTGTAGCATTCACTCATGAGATTGTGTTAAAGACCTGCTCAGGAAGTCTGGCACAAAATTCTGACTTGAAGGAATGTACACTGCCTGAAGTGTCACTTGGTACTGAGTCGCTAGCTCCTAAACCTGGAGTGCCAATCTGCAAAGAAGACAGGGCCTTGTCCCACCCCCTTTTTTTGCTGATGTACAACATCGCTGTGGTGTTGTCTGTAAAGATCTTTGGGGACCCTGTAGAAAACAAAGGATGGAAAGAGTGCTCTCCTCTCCTTGGCATTGATATGCTTCTTCTGTTTCTAAGGAGACCAGAGGCCTTGCACCTTTACATTTCAAAAGGAAGCCCCCCAACCACCATCTGATGCATCTGTGAACAACTGCTGACAGGGAAGTGGGGGTTGAAAGGGAAGCCCTGGATTCAAAGTCGGTTGGTGAATCCACCACGGAAATTCCAACTTTATACATGGAAGAGGAGGAATTGGAAACTCTAGAGGATGAGATTCTGAAGTCAAACAAATTTCAAATACCACTGAAGCTTTCTCATGTGCAATTTGGGATGGTGGATGCCATGAATCCCAGAGCCCTCAGAAAATCCCTGGCTGAAATCAAGTCCAGAGGAAGAAAGGACTGAAAAAAAAAGGAAATCGGAGTCAAAGTCTTGGGAGGAGACAGGGATGCTAGCACAGGAACAGTCTAGATCCTGCATCCCAGAAAAACATGGTCCCATGATGGGGACAGGAAGGACTTTTGAAAATGTACAGTGAACCCCCAAGGCTTTGCAGCAAAGTGATGACCCACTGGAGGTACTGTAAAAGAATCTCTGGAGAGGAGGCTTGAATAAGCGGTCATCTAAATAAGGAAAGACCTGAATACCCTTGAACCTGCAAAAATCACTCAGAGGAGCTAGGCATTTGGTTAATACCCTTGGGGCAGAACAGAGACCAAAGGGCAAAGAAGAGAACACATAAAGCCAAAAAGCAACAGAGAAATGTAAAAACTTCCTATTAAAAAGAGGATGAATAGGGATATGGGGGTAAGCATCCTTGAGATCCAGACAAACCATAAAAGCCTGAGAAAGCAGTAGAAGGAACAAAGTCTGAAGGGATAACATTTAAAAGGAACGAGCCTTCAGGAATGTACTCAGGTGAGAAAGATCCAGTATGGGTCTCCATACTGTCCTCTTTCCTGGGGACCAAAAACATTCTGGAATAAAACCCCTTTCCACTTTCAGCAGCTGGAACCTCTTGAATAGTTCTTGGAGTCAAAAACCCTGAAGCACCTCAGGAAAAAAACTCAATTGGTCTTGAGGTGGTTGAAGAATGTCCATGAAAGTAGGAAGAAATTTCCAAATCATGAAATCCCTTTTGATAATGATGGTAAGGAATACTGGATTATGCTTAACCAGACAGGAAGATAAAAATGGTAAAAACAGGAATATGGCTGGGAAGAATCAGGTAGACAGACAGCACCTGGTTTATCAGGAAAAGAAGGCTTCTGAGCAGGAGGGGTCTATGTAGTCTTAGCGGTGGGATCCCTCCTACCACCTTGCCTTTAGGATGACAACGAGACTGCCTTCTAACAAAAGCCAGTTTATTGGGATAGTTTTTCTGGAACTTTGGCACAGGGGAAAGAAAAATATGTTTCAGGTCCTGTAACTCTTTGCCTTTTTCCTGAAGGGACTTCAACGAATCAGCTGCAGCAGCACCAAGCAAAAATTTGTTGTCCAGAAGAGTATACATCAACTCAGCCTTAATATCATCAGGCAGAGGTTGAAGCCGAAGCCAGGAATATCTCCTCAACACATAGCCAAAAGCAGCAGCAGCCCTAGAAGAAGCATCCGCTGCATCCTAAGTACATTTAATGGAATGGCGAGCTACATGGGAAGAAGTCCCTAACAGGGACAAGGCAGAACTCTTTCCTCAGAATCAGGAAAGTCACAAATAACCTGGCAAGCCTGAGAAAGGACAGCTAAAACATATCTAGTCGTATGAGTCTGATAATTAACAGCCTGAAAGGCTAGGGTGGCTGAAGTACAAACATTTTTACCCAGCCTTTCCATCGTCCTGCTGTCCTTATCAGAAGGAAGAAGCTTGGTAGAAGGCAGTAATTTAGAAGGCTCGTCAGATGCCAAATTGATGACAAAGGGTCAGCAGATGGACATTTATAAAGGAATTTCCAGTCATCAGGCAGTTTATAAAACTGATCAGGTTTTTTAGGACCAGGGGACTGAGAGTCTGGGGCCTGAGACACAGAAGAAAAGGCATCCAATAAAGCAGCCAAAACAGGAGGAACAGCAGAGGATCTAGGAGACTCCATTTGAAGGTGATAACCAAACAATTCCTGTAGTGCCAGAACAAAGGGCAGAATGCAAGTAAAAATCCAAAAATGTATTTATTAAAATATCAGGTTGTTAAGGACTTTTGTTCCATATACTACTTTCTGGAACTTCGTCAGAACCTCTGGATTTTTACCTGCATTCTGCCCTTTGTTCTGACACTACAGGAATTCTTTGGTTATCACATCTGTTTCTGTTCCATTTGAAGGAACTCATATCTTCTCTGCAATTCAGACACTTTGGAACAATCCCACTTAAAGAATTCCATCATCCTGGAAATGGTATCCCCAAAAGAAATCTCCTCAAAAGGTGATTCAAGACTAGCAGACTCCTCTTCCTCAGAGCCATAATCCAAAGAGAAACGCATCTGTGAATAATAGGCCAGGGATTCCTCATCAGAATCCTCCTCTTCCTTAGAGGAAACCTGTTCCCTAGTTCTCTGGGGGGGGGGGGGGGGGAGATGACCAAGGGCAGCTGGGACAAAGACCCCCTAAGGAGGCTTCAAGGCCATAAAATCATTGAACAAACCCTGTGTAAATTTCTTCCATTCACTTGGAAGGTCCTTAGAAGCAGCAGAGACATGTTTTGTCTTTTTTCGCTTTTTTTAAAGATGGATATCCGCCTTAGGAAATGTAGAAGGCTCCCACGGCCTACACTCAGTATTCGTAACCCAGACTTCCTCTCTCATCAGTATATGAGGAACCTCCCTAGGCCCTTCGGAGATAATCAGCCAGTTCTCTTGAACTTTCAAAGCGGAAGTCTGCAAGGCCTCCGGGACATTTGAGAAGCAAGATCCATGCAGGCCTCTGAACTGGTTGCTGCAGAGGAATCCAGCTCAGGAACCAGACAATCCTCTGGACTTTCAAGAGAGATAACCGGTGAAAAAGGCACAGCCAAATAATCTGACCTGACTTTTTTGGCCTTCTTCTTTGAAGACAGCTGACCTTCAGACTGGGAGGTACTTTCCATACCATCTTTCACTAAAAGCTTTAGATGTTGGTTTTCAAGATAGATGGTCAGCAATAAAAGATGACTACATAATGTCTTTGGAACAAAAGCCTGACAAACAATACAGGACATATGGTCATGAGAAGCACCTAAACAAAACAGGCACTGCTCCCAGTGGTCTTTATGGGGAATATGTCTCCCAAACTGGCATTTACCCTTTCTGGATGAGATGAAACCCCAAAACAACACACATGCTAAAAACAAAAAGAATAAGCAAAACCCCCCAATGGGCATTTATCTGAAATGGCTAGGGAAACCAGCAATGACTCGAGCAATCAGACCGATTATCAAAGATGGCATCCAGACTGGCTGCAAAGAAGTTCTGAGGATGATATGTCTGAATGTCACCTTTATGCCCTACTTCTAGCGAGGGGTGCATACGTGTGACATATGTCATATCATTAACAACCTAAAAGCTTTGGTATACTAGCCGGACATTGCTCTGCCCTTGGCAGGGTTCCCTCATGTTAAGAATACTGCAACAGTGAAACAGAAGGACATCTACTTTCAATAAGACCTGGAGAAAATGCTGTCCACACCCAGACATAAAAGCATACAAAAAATAAGCAGGAAGAAGGGAGGGAATGGCTACTGCAATAGTTATCTTAACAACAGATGCTTGAATAATAATTTTACTTAAACAACTGTATTAGTAACTCTCGGAAAAAAATGAAGAGCCATAGAAACACTAGCCCTGAATGGCTGCTGGTTCTTTTGCTGGCAACAACTAGAAAAGCCTCCCCATTTACCTATATATGATTTTCAAGTAGCAGTCTTTTTTGTCTCCATTAATACCTGCTGCATGTCCTCAGAGAAAAGGTACTCAAAAGGTATTAAAAAAAAAAGAAGTCATGTCTTACCATAATGTTCCATCTGTGTTGTTGATCTTCGTTCATTCATTACTGATGGGTTATCGGTTCCGTCCTTGGAAGCTCACATCAGCCAAAAACTCTTGAGCCAAGGTCCTACCCAGAATGCTCTGCTCCCTGTTACCTCAGATCGAGTTTGCAAGTTGATGCATAAAAGTAGAGGCTACCTCTAGTCATAACAGCCCTACAAGACAGGAGTACATGAGATCAACCAAGAACCTCCAGATGGGGGACGGAGGGTGGGAATTAATGAATGAAGATCAACAACACAGATGGAACGTTATGGTAAGACATAACTTCTTTATCTGATGTTGATAATCTTTGTTCATTCCTTACTGATGAGACAGAGTCCTCAGCTACCTGTATTCCTGGGTGGCCCTCATGGAAGGACATTCCTGAGCACCATGGAGCCAGGGGAAGCTCTACCTCTAGAGGCCAAGTCCAACTTGTAATGAAGAATAAAGGTTTGAGGTTTGGCCCAAGTTGCAGCTGAGCAAATATCACTGAGGGACGCCTTTGCATGGAAAGCTGCTGAAGTTGCCACAGATCTTGTAGAATCTGCTTTGACTCTATGAGGCAAGGTGAGATTGTTTTTGTTATAGAGAAAGGTAATACAATTTCTCAATCATGAAGCCAATGTAACTTTCGATACAGGATGACCCCGTCTAGGTCCAGAAAAAGCCAGACACAGTTGGTCTGATTTACAGGTAGATTTTGTTCTGTCCAGATAAAATTGTATTTGCCTATGAACATCCAAGGAGTGCAGGCAATACTCTTCCTTGTTAGAATGGTTAGGAAAGAACACTGGAATGGCTGATAGATCGCTCTGACACCACTTTTGGTAAAAAGGTAGAATCAGTTCTCAGTGATACCCTATCCTTATGGAAGATAAGATAGGGAGGCTTGATCCATAAGGCATGAAGTTCTGACAATCGCCTGGCCGATGTGATTGCAATCAAAAACAAAGTTTTCCAAGAGAGATATTTTACATCACATGAAGACGCAGGTTCAAGGGGAGGAAGCTGTTAGAGCTTGCAGAAGCAGAACCAAAGCCAAATCCAAGGTTTTACGGGTTCTCTAAAGGGAGGTTTTAGGTGGATAACCCCTTTCAAGAAAGTCTTACAGAGTCTGTGTGACATAAGTGAAGAATCTTGCAAACCAATATGAAAACATGAGATGGCAGCTAAATGTACATGGATAGTAGAGGCAGACATCCCAGAGTGGAAAAGATGTGATAAGTAATCCAATACCACTGAGACCGGGGCTGACAAGGGGTCTAATTGTTTATTTGCTGCCCATAGAGAGAACCTTTTCCATTTGTTAAGATAGATTAGTCTGGTGGACGATTTATGAGACGCAATAAGAATAGTGCGCACAGGGGACGAAAAGTTTTCATGCCTGGCAATCATTGGAAGTGAAGAAACCAAGTTGTCAGTTTCAGGGTTGTTAGATTGGGGTGAACCAGACCCCGTGGATGGGAGATCAACATTGGGGATGGATTGAGGATCCACGGTTGATCTAGCAAGTGAGGCCAGAGGAAGGGGAGAGTTGAGGACAATATGGAGCAATGAGGATCACTTTGCTCTTCAACTGTCATGCTTTCTTTAGAAATTGGGATATGAGGGGGACAGGAGGATAAGCACAAAGAATACCTGATGGCCAAGCTTGGACAAGGCCGTCCCTTGGTGATTATCCCCAAGGGGGGATCAGGGCAAAGTAGTTGCTGCACTTGTAGTCGGTTGGGAAGTCAAATAGGTCGCAGCAAGGCTGGCCCCAGCAGTTGAAGATTTTTGCTGCTACCAGAGGATTGAGGGACCACTCGTGAGGCTGTAGAATGCACCTGCTCAATTTGTCCACTATCACGTTGGAGCTCTCGGGAATGTGTGTTGCAATTAGAAAGCGATTGTAAGTTATCGCCCATTGCCATATTCTCAAGGCCTCTCAGCATAACGGGTAAGATCTGGTGCCCCCTTGTTTGTTGATGTACCAGACCACTGATATGTCAGATTGGATCGCAATAGTCCCTGACTGAAGGATGGAGTGAAATGCCTGCAACGCTAGAAGCACTGCCCTCAGTTCCAGGACACTGATATGCAAAAGGGCCTCTGTCTGACCAGGTACCTTGGACCGAATTTCCATGACATAAACCCCCCACCATCAGGGAGGTGTCCATTGTCATTGTGGCTATTGGCTGATGGCGGTAGAAAGGGAGAGACCATTGTTGGGGATTTTGAGATGTCCACCAGAGTAAATCTTGCTTGCATCTCTGAGTTACACTTATCTGAAAGGACAAAGGATGTTGTAGAGGGTACCACTGAGTGAAAAGTAGCCATTGAAGGAGCCGCATGTGGAATCTGGCTAGAGGAACAATGGTAATCGAGGCTGCCACTGACCCCAATAGCTGGAGTATAGATCAAGCTGGGAATTTGTGGTGACAGAGCAGTGGTTGAACTTGTTGTCTTATTCTCTGAAGCCTGTGTTCTGGAAGGGATGCTGTGCAATTTCTCATGTCCAACAGTACCCATATAAATTCCAAAGACTGAGTTGGGGTTGTGTTGGATTTCTCCCAGTTTATAGTCATTCCCAGGCTTCGAGCTGTTAAGAGAGTATAATGCAGGGCTTCTTCCAGTATATGTTTGGTGGAGGTGGTGAGGTCATCTAGATATGGAAAAGCCTGGAATCCTTGAAGTCGCAAGTGAGTGATAACCACTGCCATGCATTTTGTGAGCACTCTGGGGGGAAGAGAGAACGAAGGGCAGGGCTCATAACTGGTAGTGATTGGTTCCCATTCAAAAGTGGAGGTATCTTCTTGAGCATTTGTCCATTTTTATGTGGTAAAGATTTACAGAGCACATCCAATCATCTTCTTCCAGAAGAGGAAGGCTAGACTGAACCGTGACCATCCGGAATTTCTCTGTTTTTTACAAATTTGTCCCATCTCTTTTGGCACTAAAAAGAACATTGAGTAAAAACTGGATCCTATCTGGTCTGAGGGGACTGTCTGGATGACTCTTTTTTTGTAGCAGCTTTTGGATTTCGTGTACTGCTGCTTCCCTTTGACTGGGTGGAACGTCAGGTAATACTCTTGATGAGACTGGGCAAAGATGGAAGGGGATGCGATAGCCTCTGGATATTATCCGTTGTACCCAAGAGTCGGTTATCTTTTGCCAGGCAGTGGGGCAGGAGGAGAAATGACCCCCGACTTCTTCCAGAGGTGAGCAGTCAGGCAACGCTTCAGGAGTGCTGATAGGGTTGGCCAGAGAAAGAATCTCTAGAATCCCTGTTTCATGGACCTCCTTTGCCCTGAAAGGGGCATCTTCTATTGGAGTTTCCCCCTCTGCCTCTAGGGGAGAACTTGTCACGTGCATCCCAGAAAGAACCTTGTGATTTCTTGTACCAGATCTTTCCGCTCCTCTGATTTCTGGAGTAGAATCGCTGAGGAGTGGAGTATCTGACACCAACAGCAGACAGGGTCTTGTCATCTTGTTCACACCTTGCCAGGATATCCTAGACTTTAGGGTAAGACAAAGAAGCATGTGGGGGCATTCACGAAAGAAGCCTCAAAGGAGTCAACAAAGGCATGTCCAGGTATGTCATCTGGTGACTATACCTGCGCCTGCCACTCTAGCTGCCCCTTATGTTGCGTGAGAAATAAGACGCATGGAAGAGTTGGAAATGGACTCTAGGGTGTATCTGAGAAGCCACATTATCACGGATTTCATCAGAAAGAGCTCCTGCCAAGGTTTCAGAGAGCTGGTTGATAAGATCTCGCTGAAGTCTGGTAAAATGTGCCAAATGATTCAAAGACCTTATGGCGAAGGTCAATGAAGCAAACACACACTTCCCTAATCTGTCAATCACCCGTGACTCCTTGTTGGGTGGATGGACAGTTTGGCTCTCTTCTGCCAATTCTTAGTAGCAGCTGCCACCACCATAGCATCTACTGGAAGACCCCGTGACCAATGGGGGTGCTCAGCTGGGGGCGATAATATTTTATCTGGTCTCTTAGGTATCGCTTTCATGATGTCAGGGGCCTTCCATGCATGCTGGACAAGCTCATCGACTCGTAACCCAGGAGGTAGGGGACCAGGCACAAAAAGCCTGCAGGAATATGGATTCCTCAGAGGAAGGATTAGAGGGCTTCCAGTCACCCCTCTGTCTAAGGATCTCGAGGATGTCACCAAAGGACTCCTCATCAGAGGGTGACCATACGGACTCTTCCCTGTCATCAAAATCCATATCTTTGGTCAATGACTCCTCAGTGGAGTACATGTGCTTCCTCTCTTACACGACGCTTTGCAGGGTACTTCCTCAGTGGGAAGTTCTGGAAAAGACTGCAAAGAGGGGGGTCTCCTGAGGAGGAGAAACCTTAGGCTCTTCTGCCCAGTGTCCAGCAGTTGAAGCTTGTAACAGCTGCAGCACAGAGGGGGTAGAGGACTCAAACATGTGAGCTTTGCCAGCAGAGGCAAGCGCTCTCTCCATGGCCTGGAAGGCTGGCCCGCCCAAGGAGGGATGGGAACCCAGAACTGAGCACGACAACCTCGGAACTGGGGTCACACCCCGCCCCCAGACCAGGAGTCTCAAGAGGACTGTGAACCATAAGAGAGAGAGAGAGAGAGAGCATCCCTGGAAGGTGCCATAGAATAAAATCAGCGTGCAGCGAGGAATGCTCTCCCCATGGCATGAGCCCGATGCCCAGTGCACCGAAGGCCACAAGGACAACTCTGGTTCCAAAGTGAGATCCACTATTGGAGTTGGAGGAAGGGAAGCTGCTGTCAGAGTAATAGGCTTCGAAACTTGAGTAGAAGTCGAAGGAGTAGTATAGTTTTGGGGTTTGAATAGATATACGTTCACCTGAATGAGGGAACGTGGACTTCGACAGTTGAGAGAGACTTCTGGCCACAAGCAACTGGTCGACAAGCCGCAACACATCCTGTTCAGAGAGACCCTTGGTTGACCTCATGGAGAAGGCTGATGGCAATTCTGGCCTTTCCAGGAAAGGACTATACTGACTGCTAGCAAAAGGATATAGTGAAGGGGAATATTTGGTCGTCGCTAATTCAATAGGTGCAGAGGCCGGAGCAGAGGATATCTGCACCAAAGACAATGGTGTGGAAAAAGCCTGCACCGAGGATGCCAGTGCCATAGCAGTTGAAGATGTCTGCACCATAAAGGCAAAGGTCTGCCCCGAAAGGTACGGTGCTATAGCAGAAAGGGTCAGCACTAGCAATAAGGACGGTGCCAAGAACTGCACCAAAGCACAAGTCGATGCCGAAAATGTCTGTGCCATGGAGTACAGAAGAGTCATATACTTGGAGTCGAAGGTGACTGAACCTGTATTGACAGTGCCATAAAGAGTTGAGACAGAGCTGTTGGAACCATAGTTCTCTGCACCAGGAACTCTGATGCTGGTATCGATAAAGGAGACATGGCTGTAGTCAGAATCATTTAGGGCGGTGTCGAGCCTGGAGCCGACAGGGTCACAGGTGGCAGAGCCATAGTAGTAATCAATTTCACCTTCTTGTGAGTATGCTCCCTACGATCTCCAGAGGGAGAAGAAGGGAGTGACTTTGATGAGGAAGAATGCCTCTTGTGGGGTTTAACAGGAAGGAATGAGCTCTCTGACCCAGAAATAGCCTCAGAGAAAGGAGACTTGAGGAGACCTTTCAAAGTTAACTTATTCTTCCTCTCATTGAGAGTCCTGGTAGAGAAATATTTACAAATCCCACACGGAGGATCCACAGTCAAGTGGGAGACATTAAGACAGTAGACACGAGTCATGGCCATCAGAAAGTGGTAACTTACGGCCGCAATCCTTACAGTGCTTGAAACCAACGCTACTTTTCTTATCCGACATAACTAGCGTGGAGAAGAACAGTACCAAAAGGATGAAGAAAGGCTACCCAAAAAAGGGTAAAAAGAGAAGGAAGGATTACCAATGATGGTAATGGAGAATTACCAAGGTAAGAAAGGGAAAAGACTAAAGGGTGAGAGAGTCTAAAGTGTGCGATAGGGTATGAAAATATTAGAATAAACTTCTGAGAAAAATTTAGAAGAAGAATACATAAACTTTCAAAAAATTAGACACTTAGCTGAGAGAGTGGCTTGACACAGCTGTACAGCAACGTGGCAAATGAGATCTGAGGTAACAGGGAGCAGAGCATTCTGGGTAAGACCTTGGCTCGAGAGTTTTTGGCTGACATGAGCTTGATATTGGCCAGCTTGGTTCTGAAGACGGAACCGATAACCCATCAGTAATGAATGAACAAAGATTAACATCAGATCTTCTATTATCAATGCAGTCAGCTGTAGATGTCTGGGGTAAGGATGTATCAAACACCCCGATACTGTGTGAATAAATCCTGTCTGTGAGGAAGCTTGTGATAACTGCCCTAATTTCTAAAACAAGGGAGAACCACTGTTGCCTGGACCAGAAGGAAGTCACCACAATTACATTTAAGGAGTCCTTCTGAATCTTTAGAATGACTCTGGATATTAGTGAAAAGGGTGGAAAAATATATAGGAAGGACTTCCAAGGTGACTGCATACTGAGCAACAGCTTAACTCTAGCTCTCCCAGTGTGAAAACAGAAACTCAACAGAGAAGGCCAGTTGACTTTTGTGTTTATGGGTAAATTCAGTAACTGGCTAGTAAGTGTACTGCTTGGATGCCAAGAAAAAAGAAATACAGAGCATCTGGAAAAAAATCAGCTACAAAAAACTGAGGAAGAAACACTTACTGGGGAATGTTCTGCAGCTGTTCAGCAAAAAGCAATGTAACCTCCACACATGACTTCAAGTAAACTACAGGAAGATAAAAGACAACTGTACAAAGACCTGCTTAAATGAAACACTGATGGAGTACATCAGCACAAACAAAGGTCTGAAAAAAATGGGAGAAACTTTCAGATAAGGTGATACAACAGCAAAAATTAGAGGCTGAAATGGCTGCTTAGGAAGAGATGTTTCAAAAAATAAATAGAATTAGAGGACAGGACACACAGAGAAAACCTGAGATTTTCAGCTATACCAGAGAATCTAGAAGAAGCACACTGTATTAATTTTATGAAAGAACAAATAAGCAACTGGACTGGTATTCCACAGCAGGGGTTGTTACCTGAAAGGACACATCATGTGTATGCTTCAAACCTGGCTATGAGTAAGCAACCTACACCTTTAGTAGTAAAGATGCAATCCTACCAGCAAAAAGCTATGATTCTGACAAAACTGTGGCAGATGGACAAAATATTTAAAGTGGGAGACAGCAGTGTGTTTGTGGAGAATGATTACTCATTGTACACCAGGCAAAAGTGGAGTAAATTAATTCCACTATTCACAGAATGTTGAGAGACAGATGTGAGATTCAAACCATTGTACCTAGCTATATTCAAGGTATTCTTCCCTGGAGGGACAAAATAATTTTCTGATGAAGTGCATGCTAAGGAGGGAAAACAAAAGTTAGTCCAACAAAAAGTGAGCTGTGAAATAGAAAATTCTGCTTCTTGTTCTTCTGGTAATAAAGACTACAGTATCTGTGAAACCTTTTCTACCATTTCAACTGAAAATGTTGGAGAGAAGGAAGGGAGCACAACAGTTGACTAGAAAAATCAAGACCACACTGGAAATGAAGCAGAGACAAGATTTGGAAGATAGAGATGAACAGTAATGAAATCAGTAACAATGTGGGATTACAATGCAATAATTATATTTGTGAAATATGACAGAACAAGAAAATCTGGAAATATTGGATGTTTTCAGAATCTGTTGGACTTGGGTGGAACTCTAAAGAATATGTCCTACTTCATGTCATTAATGTTCAGAACAATGCTTTGGGGAGGGGAAGATAGGGGAGAAAGTTAACTATAAATAAAAAAACATTTTTTTCTTAACAGCACTATTTTTGTGGTGTATGGTTTTATTTGCATGCTATAATGTAACGTTTTCTCAGTTATTTTAAGTGCAATGGGGACTGTAAATATATGTTTATGCTTTTTTCCCCATTTCATTCTCCCTTCTCTCTTTGTGTTAGCTTTAAGAAATGTAGACACTGCGATGTTAAAAAAGCCTGGTTAAAACAACATAACAAAAGAAAAATTAATGTGATTTTTCTCATTCCTGCATGGTTGAATGACTGGATTAAGGACCTTAGATTGATTTAGTAACAAGTTTTAAGAGAAAACAAGTAAATGAAAAAGAATACTGAATATCATGAGGCTTTTTTTTTTAGAAAATGAATGCATGCTTAGTAGCAATTCCGTGCCTGGCCCTCATGTCTTCATGAAAACAATCTGATAAAGAGAAATTGACTGTCTGGTTCTCATGTCCCCATGGAGACAATCTGATAAAGAAAATGTGGTTATAGTCTGGTGGAGAGTGATTGGCTGGGGAAAAAACAAATAAAAAGAGAACCTGGCTAGGAGATAATGTTCTCTGAAAGCATTCAGGGGTTTTCCCATCTGGAAGAGCTATAAAGATAAGATAAAAAAATGGTTAGCATTTAGTAGAAGCAAAGGCGGCACCATGTGTCTTAGCATGGATAACCTGTCAGTTTGGGACATTTGTTCATATTATAAGGGTAAAACTTTAATATTTAAATATGTACATAGTTTTGTGCATTAGTGTTAAATTAACATGTTTTATTTTTTTGAGTGCTTTCAGTAAAACAAAAAGTTTTGTAAGATGTAATATAAGATATGACAAGGAACAACTACATAAAAGTGAAACTGCCAAACAGTGTATGCATGCAACACAAAAGCTGGCACTAGGCATTTAACAAAAAAGGTGCTATACATAAAAAGGCAGGAATAATAACTTTTTAATACAATGATGCTTTCTGTAATGTCTTTAAATATCAATGTTCCCACAGATGAATACAAGAAAGAAAGAAATAGTGAAATATATTTAAAAATGTAGAGTGCGAATAGCTATGTTACAGGAGACACACTTGGAAAGAACTGAACATGTGAATTTGATTAAGAAAAGTTTTCAGGATGGTTATTCAGCGGAACATCTGGGACAAAGGAAAAACGGAGTAATTATATTAATTGCAAGAGGAGCTCCAATAGTTATAGAACAGGATAAAAAAGATAATAATGGAATATCTGTAGTACTAAGGGGCTACTGGTAAGGGAGGAGTATTTCACTGGCATGTATTCTGCTGCAATGGAACTTAAGAAAATTCTGGGAGAAATAATCCGTTTTCTGCAAGGAATATTACTTATAGGTGGGGAATGAAATTTGATTTATAACAGTGATAATGTGTCTGGGGGGCCCAGAAGGGAAAGTATAACAAACGAGGGTAGATTTTTGAAGAAATTTATGAAAATATTTGGCAAGGAAGATGTGAATTAAGTAAAAGGAGTTCAGAGTGAATTTACATATTATTCCACAACATATAAAACCTGGGCTAGGCTAGATAGAATTTACATTTCACAGGAACATGTGCTTAATTGAAGGTCTTGATATGTACCCAATAACTATTTCAGATCATGGACCAATAATAACTAAAATAAATACACAGGGTAATGAAATAAAAATGAGACACTGGCATTTTCTCACCTATCTGATGAAAGAGCAGAATTTAAGGAATGGGTAGTAGAGATTATTTAGGAGCTATTCAAGAGGATAGAAATTACTTCTAAAAATATAGGTAGTGAGTGGGATAAAATTAAGGTGGGGTTTAACAATAGGATGGAAATAAAAGAAAGGGACTTACGGTTAAGAAGCAACAAGAATTATTTAGAGGGAATGACAAATGTTAAAGTATATATACCAATAACTATACGAATGCCTCAAAAAGTAGTGTAAGCAAACAATAATAAAGCAAAAACACTATGATAAAAACAAAGAAAGAAACACCACTGGATGATCCTAAAACGTTTTATTCCACTTGGATTTAGCGCTTTCAACCTTCCACAGAGGCTTTCATCAGAATAAACTTTGCTAATTGTTTCAATCTAATATAGTAAAATTCTATCCAATCACATCCATTTTATAACAATTTAATAATACCAATTAAACCCTAATAGTAAAAAAAAACTGTTTTTCTAAAAACAACATTCTTTACGAAACACATTATTGTAAAAAAAAACATTATAACCATTATTTGCATTTATCATAATAAAATTTTCTAAACAAAACAACTTTATAATTCGCAGCACTGTTCAACTCTGGTGCACTGTAGGCATTAAATAACACTTGCCACTTAAATTTTCTGTACTCCAATTCCCCTTCTCTATCCCCATTAAAATCACTGGGTACATGGTCTATGATAGTAAAACAAAAACTTTTTTACAATTCCTACACAATGTGGTGTGCTTAAACAATGCATTATCAGTGTTTTTATTTTTTATAGCAATTTTAAAAAAGCCAACCCCACAGTTTCACATATCTCATCCCATTTCTGTTGGAATGAAATACCAAAATGTCCGCTGGGTTTATTGGCAACTCTCAAACCTTTAGGTACTCTTCTGACCTCAAGACAAAGTAAAAAAAGCAATGTCCCACTGAACTAGTTTATATTTGATTAATGATGCTTCTAAGTCTTTAAACAGCCAGTTTTTGTTTACAATTGGAAGATTTTGGAAGCCAATTGTGGTTTGAAGTCCCTATTGGGCCCAACCCCTTCTTTTTATTAATAAAAGAGCATATAATTTCAAAGAATTGTTAGAAAAGGACCATAAGGGGGTGAGGTGAAAACAAGGGGCAGCTTTTAAGTGTTTAAATTGCAATTTTTGTAGGTATATAGCAGAGGGTCCATACTTTGAAATAATTTCTAGTAGAAAGATTTGGCAGGTACCTGGTGTATTTAATAGTGGTTCAACTTTTGTGGTGTATTTAGCTAAGGGTCAAGCATGTACTTCATTCTATATAGGTAAGACCAACAGACAGTTGAGAAAAATAATGTATGAATATGTGTATGCTATAAAAAATAAAAACACTGATAATGCAGAAGGGGAATTGGAGTACAGAGAATTTAAGTGGCAAGTGTTATTTAATGCCTACAATACACCAGGGCTGAACAGTGCTGTGAATTATAAAGTTGTTTTCTGTAGAAAGTTTTACTACAATTAATAATGTTTTTATACAATAATGTGTTTTGTAAAGAATGTTGTTTTTAGAAACAATTTTTTTTACTATTAGGGCTTAACTGGTATTATTAAATAATTATGATAGGATGGATGTGATTGGGTAGAATTTTTTGAATGTTGCTATATTAGACTGAAACAATTAGCAAAGTTTATTCTGATGAAGGCCTCTGTGGAAGGTCGAAAGTGCTAAATCCAAGTGGAATAAAATGTTTTAGGATCATCTAGTGGTGTCTTTTTTGTTTTTATTAAAATGTTAAAGATTTGCAGAATAAGGAGAATCTCACAGAACAAGAGGAGGATCAACTGTGAACTGCAGAATGTGATGCAGAAAACAAGGGATTACCTCAACAACATACAGAAGTTTAGAAAGATTGCTGTTAAGCAACTGTTTTTTTTTTTATAACTCTTCAGCACAAAAACTTTTAGCACAATGACTAAGGTAACAGAAAGTAGAAAAAGGCTGTCATCAAGCTTAGGGAGCCTATAACAAGAAAGGTAACAAGAGATCCTTTAGCAGTATTAGAAATATTTCAAAAACTTTATGAAAGTCTGTATAAAGCACAGAAATATGGGTATCAAAAAAAGATACAAATGGAAAGGCTTATCGAAGAATTAAATATGCCAAGGTTAGAGGTAGATGAGGGCTCAATTACCGATGGTTAGGATATGAGATAAAAATTGTGATGTATAACCATTCTACAGAAAAGCCCCCAGGAATTGATGGTATTCCTGTGGAAGTGTGGAAGCTAGGAGGGAAAAATGATAAAAAAGTGGAAGGTTTTGTTTAACAATATTTTAAGAGGAGAAGTACAGACATCCTTGAAAAAGCAGTGATAGCTGTAATACCTAAAGAGGATAAAGATCCATCAAATCCAGCTTCATACAGGCCCATTTTAATACCAAACCATGATTATAAAGTGTTTATGGCTACAATGGCTAAAGGAATGGCAAAAGTAATGCCAACATTGATAGCTATGGATCAATGTGGTCTTGTGGAGGGGAAACAAACATTAACAGAACACTGATGATCCAGAGGGAAGAAGAACGTAAAAAAATACCATTATTGTTGGTGGGTCTTGATGCAGAGAAAGCACTGACAGGGTGAGTTGGGACTTTATGAGCATAGATATATAGAAGGATTTGCATTTCCTGAAAAAATTATAAGGTTGACTAGGAGGACATATGAGGGATCAGAGGTGAAATTTAAAGTGGGTGTCCTCTCTGATAATTTCTGCTTCAGCAGAAAAACCAGGAAGGGGTGTCCTCTTTCCCCTTTGTTATTTGCGTTATATTTAGAACCACTGGCAAAGAAAAAAAAGGCACTCATAAATTCAAGGATATGATTGGTATGGCAGTCAACAAAAGCTGACTCTGTTTATACATGATATTATTTTATATGTGACAAAACCAGAAAGAGACATTACACTGTTGTAGAACAGTTTGAAACAGTTTCAGTTGTTTTGAGGATACAACATTAATGAAGCTAAAATAAAGGCAATAGCAGTAAATTATGTACCCACATATGAATTGCTTTAGCAATACACATACTTATGGGGACATGATAAAATGAAGTATTTATGGGGTATGGATTAAAAATGATTCTGGTGGAGCAGCCAAGAATATGTGAGAAGAGACTAAACAAAAGATAATACAAAAACTGAGAAAAATGGAAGCTTTGTGATATGGCTATGGATAGTAAGATTCCAGTGGTTAAAATGTTTTTAGTCCCATTAGTCTTATGTACAGGTCAAGCATATATTTATTAAACAAAGGAGAAGTTGTGGATAGCAATTAATAAAGAGCTGAAGGACTTTATCTGGGAGGGGAAGATGTCAATAGTCAAGTGGGATAAGATGATTCTTCTAGTAGAACACGTTAAGGCTGGGATTACCCGACTTGAAGAGGTATTTCAGAGCTACACAGTTAAGGTTTCTATACACAGCACAAGCAGAAAACTATAATTCAAAGTGGAAAGGGATGAAAAGTAAATGGGGGAAGCACAAGAAACAAGGAGAGGTTGGGATTTCGAGTGCAGGCCTTTAAGGAGAATAATAATCATACAGAATATTATATCTATGCAGCAGCAGAAAGTATCCTAAGAACTCAGCCAGCAAGAGAATGGAGAAAGGAGATTTTTGTTGATAGGGATGACTGCAATTAGGGATACAGACAACAGGCAAGCGGGAGCTGGAATTTACTGGAGAAAACTAGCAAAGGAACCAAGGTATTGGGAGCAAATAACTAGAGAGGGAAATATAATAGAATGGGAAGATGCCAAGAATTTATCTGGACTGCAGGTTAGAGACTGCCTTCCCTATAAAGGATTGATATCTGAACATATGCAGAAAGAAAGAACGAAAGAAAGAAGGGAGTCCTAAATGAACGACCAACACTGGTACAGTTTTTAGCAGAATCTAGAACAGAAGGTGCCAATAAAAAAGGAATAATTAGTAGAGCATATAAAATATTGCATGATAACTAAGACTCAATCAGAGGAGGTTAGAAAGGATTGGGAAGAGAGATTGGATAAGAAATACACAAAGAAACAATGGGAGCATACAAGTAATGTCTCCCACATATACAACAAAATCTAGAAGATTTAGGATTTTATCTTGGAAATGTTTACATAAATATTTTATACCTCAAGTAGACTCCAGAGAATTTTTCCTCAGATACAGAGCAAATTTTGGAGGTGTGATGGGGAAGAAAGAGGTAATTGAAAACATATTTTCCTGGGAATGCGGTAAGTTGTTGAACTTTAAAGATTCCCTGTGGGATGCACTGTCAGTAATGCTGGGTGGGCTGATATGTTCGACGAGGGAGATGATTTTTCTGAGCTATGATACAGAATTGGAACTGTCAAGACATGGTAAGGCCTTGCTGTGTCTAACTGTGGTGGCTGCCAAATGAGCAATTACTAGAAAATGGAAATCAAAATCTAAACCAACTATATAAGTAGTGAATACAATAAAACAACTGGAATTGAGAGGTCTAGAAAAGGGTAAAAGTAAACTACATAGGAAAAAAAAGGGAATTATGGGAACAATACATACAGGGGAGGAATGAGGTTTAAAAGAAGGCAGGACTTAAATGAGCTATGCAATGTTTGACTGAAAATGACTGGGTAGATTATAAATGATGTATAACGTTTGCTACTGGGAGTGCATCAGTATAGTTTGTGATGTAAAATGCTTGCAACTAGGACTGTATCAATATGATTTGTTTTCATTTATATAAATGTATGGATGCCCTAAGTCATAAGTGATGGTTTAATAAAGATGTTTCTTGTTAAACAAAACAAAACAAAAAAAATGGCAGGAATTGAATAATTTATGTAATGCTGCTCAGGTTATTTGACATACAGCAATATATGTGAAGCATGTTTGCAAACGTGAACTTGTTGATATAGTTTGATTATTTTTCTATAAATGTAAATTTGTCTATGCCACAAATGATAATTCAATAAAGGTGTTAAAAGAAAAGCATATAGGAACACTGCTGTCGAAGGAAAAGAAAATATGCCTCTTTTCCAGGCCTTCTTGCATGGAGTCCTGGAGCAAATATGGCCAACTGGTTGCTGTAAGCAGAGGCAAAAAGATCTATTTCAGGTGTTACCCACATATATATCAATTCTTGGCCCCCCTATTCAGTTTCCATTTGAGAGGGTCTGTCCTGGTCCTGCTCAGCTTGTCTGCCACACAGTTTTGCTCTGATAGTATAGAAGAAGCATGTAGAAAGTACAGTTGGTTACACTTACCATAAATGTAGATGTTCGAGTGTATTTACTGTTGCAATCATCACACTTGGGTTATCCTGCCAGGGGTAGCCATCAGTTGGCCTGAATACCAGAGGCTTAGTATTTCTGCATCGGTTGCTGTCACTCCAGGACTGACGTCAGGTCGTCAGTGGTATAAAAACAGGCAGCCGGCGCCATTACATCAGTTTTTCTTGCCCCAAATGTCAGGAGCCCCCAATAAGGAGCTAAGTTAAGGTGGAGTAACCCCACCAGTAGAAAGTAAATACCAATAGCCCTGTAAGGGTGAGGAAGAGAGAGGGAAAGACAAGGGAGCTGGAGGGTGGGAAACCAGGAAGTGTACACAACTGTACTATGTTCTTAGTGTTTCACTGTTGCAGTCATCACACTTGGGTTGATTCCCAAAGCTGAGGAATGGGTGGAGGCAGTCAAGAAGAGTTGGGTCTGGGCTAGTATGCCCTGCAGGACTGTGGTTGCAAAGCCTGCCCTAGAGTTTGAAAAAAATAGGGAGGTGGTAATGCTTGAAGAAGGTATGAACAGAACTTCATGTTGCAGCTTCCAGGATGTCCCTGGTAGGGACCCCTCGGAGAAAGGCTGTAGAGGTTGTGTTCTGAACCCCTGTGGGGGTGGTTTCCCATGCTGTTTGTAACAGAAATGGAGGCAGTGTGCTATCCATTTGGAGGGAGGGTGGCCTAATGGTTAAGGTGTTTGCCTTACAAACATAAGGTGCAGGGTTTGAATCTCACAAGGGATAATTGGCTAGGCTTACAATGGCTCGCAAGGGCAGTTAGCTTAGTACTAATCTATGAATCTATGTTTTGATATGGGCTTTGCTCTCTTCCCCTGGTGCAAAACTGACTAGTAACTGGTCAGATTTCCTAAAGGGCTTGGTCCTATCCAGGCAGAATCTGAGCTATCGGTGCACATTTAAAGAGTGCAGGATCCTAAAAGGTGGGCAAATTATCAGATTGGTTGAGAGCCACACTGGACACTACTTTAGGCATGAAAGTTGGGTTAGTCCTGAGGAAGACCCTGTCAGCATGAAAAATGATGAAAGGTTTCACAGCCATAAGTGGTTGTAGCTCAGTCACTCTTCTAGCTGAAGTGATGGCCAGAAGCAAGGCTGTTTTCCAAGAGAGGAATTTTAACTCTGCTGAAGCTGCAGACTCAAAGGGGGGAGCATGAGCTTTTCCAACACAAAGTTAAGGTCCCAAGCAGGGGTAGGGGCTCTTCTTGGTGGCCTTAAGTTGTTAGCCCCTCTCAGGAACTGTTTGATGAGAGGTGTGAGAAGAGAGGTGGCTCAGTGCTGTAATGTGCTGAGATGGCAGAGGTATGGATTTTAATGGAAGAGAAGGCTAGGCCCCTGTGAAGTAGTTCTGCTAGGTAATCCAGGATGAGAGGTAAGGAGGGCTGTGCTGGGTCAGCTCCTTGAGTCTGGATCCAGGAACAATACTTTTACCACTTGTCAGCATAGGATTTTCTAGTACCGAGTCATCTGGCTTCACTTGCGACATCCAGGACCTGTTTGCTTAGGCTGGCACTGGAGGAGAAGTCAAGGAATAAGCCAGGCTGCTAGGTTCAGGGTCTGCAACTGTGGATGCAAGAACTCCCTCTTGCTGAGTGAGGAGAGTTGGAATCTGGGGGAGGTGCCATGGAGGCAACGGGGACAGACTGCGCAGTAGTGGGTACCAGTGTTAGCGTGGCCAGTCTGGGGCAATCAGGATTGCCCTTGGTCTTTCCTCCCTTACTCTGAGCAATCCTCTGGTAAGAAGAGGCAGAGGGGGAAATGCATAGACTGAGAGGTTTGCCCACTGGAAAGATGGGGCATCCACTTTCCAGGCCTTGCTGTGAGGTTCTCTGGTGCAGAATTTGCTGAGATGGTGGTTGTAGGGGGAGGGAAATAGGTCCTCCTTCGGGATACCCCATTTTTGGGTCACAAGGCTGAAGGTGTTGTGGTTTAATTGCCACTCATGTGGGTCTAGGAGATTTCTGCTTAAGATGTCTACCAGAGAGTTTTGGTTGCCTGGCAGGAATTGAGCTTGCAGGTGAATACGCATGGCTGAAGCCGTGTTCCAAAGGGTCATGGCTAGCCTGCAGAGTGGGTAAGAGTGGGTTCCCCCTGCTTGTTGATGTACCACATTACTGTGGTGTTGTCGGTTTTGATTAGAAGAGGCCCCGGAGAGAGCAGGGAACTGAAAGCTGTCAAAGCGTGCTGAACAGCTAGCATCTTTTTTTGGTTGATGTGCAGATGAATTTGATTTGGGCTCCAGTGGCCTTGAATGCACCTGCCATCCAGGAGAGCACTCCAGGTAGTCTGATGCATCTGTGGTTAGGGTCTGGGCGGCGTGGGGTTGTGAAAAGTTAAGTCTCTTTTTGTAGTTGCATGCTGCTGCCCACCAAGGAAAATCTTTCCTTAGACAAGGTACTAAGGTATCATAGGTATAATAGTTTCCAGGTCCTGAGAATGTTGACACCAAAGGCTTAAGAACCACTGAAGTTTCCTCATATGCAGTCTGGCATAGGAATTACTAGAATGCAGGAGGCCATGAACCCTAGAGCTTGCAGGATTTTCCTTGCACATAACTGGGATCTGGTGGCCAGTTGAGAGAAGTAGCCTGTGAGGCAGCCTTGTTTTTCTGAAGTTAGAAATGCCATCTGGGATGTTGTGTCCAGGCTTGCTCTCAGGAATACAATTTTTTAACTGGGGACTAGTTTGGATTTCTTTTCGTTGATAGTGTACCCCAGTGAGCTTAGTAGGTCCTTTACAAATGTCAGGTGCTGTAACAGCTTTTCCTGACTGTCTGCCTGAATCAGGCAGTCATCCAAGTAAGGATAAATTTGAATTTTTCTTTGTCTGCAAAAAGCAATGGCTGGAGCCAAGCATTTTGTGAAAACTCTGGGAGCAGCGGATAAGCCAAAAGGAAGTGCAGAGAACTGATAATGCATAGATCCTGCCCTGAAATGGAGATATTTTCTGCAAGAATCTCTGATTGGGATATGCAGATAGGCCTCTTTGAGGTCTAGAGTGGCTAACCAGGCATCTTTGGACAGCATAGGGAGAAGCTGCAACAGTGTGAGCATTTTGAATTTTGGTACCACCAGGAAGGTGTTTAGAATAGATAGATCTAAGATTGGGCACCAGGGTGCCCTCTTTTCTGGGTACCAGAAAAAGTCCTGAATAGAAACCTTGGCCTATCTGATCTGCATGAACAGGGTGAATTGCCCTCATGGAGAGCAGGGAATGAACATGGTTTTATGCCTCTGCCCACTGGTTTGGAGGAAGATCTGGGAATCCCCTTTAGGTTTGGCAGTGTGTGGAAATAAAATTTGTACCCCTGGGACACTATGTTGAGGGCCCATCGATCGTTGGTGATGGAGGCCCAGTTTTTTGCATGGGAGGCAAGTTTTCCTCCTAGGGGCATGAGCAGATGGGCAGAGGTGAGAAGAGGAGTTGAGAAGTCATTGTGAATTATTTCCATAAGGGGGTGGCTTAGGACTCCCTGGTTTAGAAGTGGAGGCACTTCATTGCTTAGATCTCTGCATACCCTGAGACTGCTGTCTGGGGGGGGGTCTGTTTCCCCTAGGTCTAGTCTGAAGTGGCCTTGAGGGGGCTGGAAAGGACCAATGTTTTGAGGGGCAATGCCTACTGAATCTTGGAGGCTGAACTTGCAAAAAGTCTATCTGTCTGAATAGACTTAGCTTTTTCTCCCATCTTTTTTAAAACCTCTTCTGCTTTGGTGCCAAACAGATTGTCTTTGTTCAGTGGTGCGTCCAATAATTTTGATTTGACATGATCTGGCAAGGTCTGTTCCTTAAGCCAAACATGCCTTCTAAGTACAGAACCTGTGCTGGTGCCCTGCAGAATGTTTCTAGAGCGTCAAACCCACACTGCAGGGTATGCTTACTGATTTGGCTTGCAGAATGGACAAGTTCCAGTAAATCTTTATTTTTTGCAGTCAGGGAAGGTAGATAATTTTTGTTTAATTAGTTTCATGGTATGTTGCTGGTATTTCAGCATGTGGAACTGACAATTTAATGCTCTAATGGCAACAGTTGCAGAGGTATATACCTTTTTACCCCATCTGTCTAAGGCTCGAGAATCCCTGTCCAAGAGGGTGGGATTCTTGGCTGTGGTTGCTTTTATTCCTTTAGGCCCTTGGGAGATGACCTCTAAATCAGCAGTAGGATTCTTGAAAACAAATATGTGAGTGTCAGGGACTCTGTAATGCCTGTCAGATTTCCTGGGAGCAGGAGGTAAATATCAGGAATTAGACTAGATTCCATAAAGACATCATCCACAACATCCAGAACAGGAGGTATAGCTAAGGGTCTGTGCTGTAGTAAATATAAAAATTCCCTGAGTCTCTTTTTGGACTGAGAATAATCCTGGCATTCCCAATGGAAGTGCTCTCTAAAAGCATGTAGGGTTACACCAAAAGAAAAATCCTCTGGAGAAGAAGCAGAAGGAATGGATTCCTCTGCATCTGAATCCTCATAAGCAGATAAGGGCATGTCTTCATAATCAGAAACCTTAGAGTCGTCAAGACTCTTGGTCAGATAAAGCTGCTGGGGACAAGTCTCTTTCCTTTAGCAGGGGAAGGCTGGCTTCCCTTAATCAGCATGATAAGGTCTTCCACCATTTTAAGCATCTGTGATTGTGGCAAGGAAGTAGGTGTGGGAGTTTGAGTCGTCGGATTTTTAGGTGTAGCTCGTACTCTGGGCCTTAGAAACTTGGTAGTTTTAGAAAGAACTAAACTAGTTTTATCCACATATCTGAGCTTTCTATGCAAATCCAAGATGTGAAGAACCTTCTCACTGGCACACTGCAAAGAAGGAAAACAAAAGGAGATGAACAAACTGATTAAGAGACAACTCAATGACCACCTTGGGCACAAAAGAAAGATTAGTATGAAGAGATACTGTCTCTGTGAAAAACTAAAAAAGAGGAACAGCTATGACACCCTGATGCTCAAGCACTCTTTTAGCTGAAGTAAGGGCTAAAGAAACAAACTGAAGTCTGAGAAAGGCTCCTGAGAGGCCTGATATGATGGATACCTTTAAGAAATTGCTTGACCACAAATTGAGAGGCCACAGGAGGCATCAGCAGCAGAAAAGCAGAAATTGCTGACAGTGAGCTTTAACTAAAGAATATACTTAACCCAGCATGCAGCAAATAACACAAATAATAGAGAACCATAGGAACCTACATACATAAGGGTTCTTGGTTGCTAGAGAGGTACCAGACAGAAAATAGTTTCCATTTATACAAATATGAGTTCCTAGAAGTGGGTTTTCGGGCCTCCTGCAGGACCCAAAGCACTTCCTCAGAAAAGAGATACTCTAAAGGGATCAAAACCCTATCACCCACACTATCAGTTGAAGAGTGGATAAGTGAGGATGGACAAAAGACCCCCTTGTTTTGTGTGAA
This sequence comes from Protopterus annectens, assembly GCF_019279795.1. Taxonomy (NCBI): domain Eukaryota; kingdom Metazoa; phylum Chordata; order Ceratodontiformes; family Protopteridae; genus Protopterus; species Protopterus annectens. The sequence continues at coordinate 1,571,003,746 of NC_056733.1, read as the reverse complement.
AAGGTCCACTTGGTGAGGTAACCTATGGTGACTGCCCCTGGCCAAGTGAGAAAGAAGGGAGAACCCAATGCAGTCTGGGACAAAAAGGAGTCGCCAGCAAGAATTTGGGGGAGTCTTGCCTGATCTTGTGCAAGATACCCTGGAAGCAGAAGAAGGGGAGGAAAGGCATACAGAAACATTCCCTTTCAAGGGAAAGACAGGGTGGCCACTTTCCAAGCCAGAGGACTTGGGTCTCTGGAACAGAATAGAGGAATGTATCTGTTCAGAGGGGAGGCAAAAAAAGCTACCCGAGGAATACCCCACCGACGGACAATGTCCAGGAACGCATTTCTGTGAAGCATCCATTTATGAGCCTGCGTGCCTGAAGAATCACTTGATACTGAACAGCTAAATCCCAGACCTGAAGAGCTAGTCTGCAAAGAAGATAAGACCTTGTTCCTCCTTGCTTGTTGAGATATCACATCACAGTGGTGTCTATGAAAATCTTCAGGGGTCCAGGATGAAACAGGCAATGAAAGACTTGAAAAGCAAGAATCAGGGCCCTCATTTACTCTATGTTGATGTGGTCTGACCTCTGATGCAGAGGCCTGAGACTCTGATCCTTGTGAGAGCTGAAGGATGCTCCCCATCCTCATATGAGGTGTCTGTAAAGAGCTCAAATCGAGGCTGGAACTTTGAAAGGCAGACATGGATTGAAAGTGTGTCGATGAATCCACCACTGAAGCTTCAGCTTGAGACAAGGGAGGAAAGAGATTGGAAAGTCCAGGGGGAGACAGTGTTGAAGCCACACTGACTTGAGGTACCACTGCACCTTTCTCATATGGAGCCTACCCAGTGGGAGCATAGGAATGGTGGAAGCCATGAATCTGAGGGCCCTGAAAAAGTCTCTTGTTGTGACTGACTCCAGAGGAAGAGACTGGAAAAAAAGGCATTAAGAGACAAGGCCTTGTGGGCAGGCAGGGATGCCAGCATATGGATGGTCTTGATTCTGCAACCAAGGATAACAAGATCCTGGGAAAGGGGCAGAGCTGACTTCTGAAAGATTATGGTGAACTCCAGACTCTGTAAAAGGAAAATAGTTAACTGGAGATCATGAAGCAGAGCCTTGGGGAGGAAGCTTGAATGAGCAGATTGTTCACATAAGAAAAGATCTGCAATCCTCTCATCATGTAGAAAGCAAGGCATTTGGTGAATACCATTGGGGCAGTAGTGAGGCCAAAGGGCAAAGCATAAAACTGAAAATCAATGAAAATCAAATAACGAAAGTGCACTGACAATATAACCAAATAGGATGTCAGACTCCTGAGATACGAACCGCTCGTACACAAGGATTAAATGAAGTAATTTATTGTAGCACAAAGCAAGAGTAAATCACAGGTTTAGCGCTTTAAACTGGAACCCCAGTCTTCATCAGAACAAATCAGTGTAACAGAACCTATATTATATACTAAACACAACTCTTAATTATTTAAAAAACCCGCCAAAAACCTTAAAGGCGCAATTACCTAAATATGCCAAACGTTGTAGCAGGACACAAATAGCGACATAAACATATATAAATTTTGTATGTATAAATAGTATGTAAAACATTATTAATGAATAAAAATCATTATTAATGAAATAAAAATCTTGACGTGCGTTAAAGAAAATACGTACATGTACACAAACCTCAATAATAAATAATATTGTATAAAACATGCTACAATATGCACTTTAAACATGATAAATCTAGAGAAATATTTTTAAAAAGATGTTTTTGAAAAAATATATTTTTAAAAATTTAGACTAATTCCTGATGGTATCATTACAATAAATCAAATGCTATACTAAAATTGTCAATAACAGATCTTCTATATTGATGTATCATATGATACAATAATTATAATGAAAGAGCTAAAAAAGGCTTAATACTAATAAAATCATTGAGACCTGGTGGTCTAGTGGCATCTGTGTACATCTGCCATTTACTTTCATAATATGCCAAAATCATTTTCCAATTACCTCTATATGGTATACTAATAACCTGGTCAATAATTGCAAATAGAAAACCGTGCTCGCTCCCTTTCTCTAAAATGTGTCTGTACAAAGCATTTTTGGCGTCACATTTCTGTATCTTGTATAGATGTTCATATATTCATTTTTTTAGTTGTCGTTCTGTTTTACCAATGTAGTATGCGGTGCAACGGGTGCATGTTGCCACATAAACAACCTGTTTGGTATTACAGTTGCCTGTCCTACACTTAATAGTGGAATGATTAATATCATCTAGTTGAATATTCCTAACTTCATTAATATATCTACACTGGTTACATCTACCACATTTAGAAGTACCTTTGAATCTATCTAATCCTACATTGTGATAGCTTGCCCTTTCCAATATTTGTTTCAGGTTAGGAGCTGTCTTAAATACACATTTAGGAAATTGTCCAACTTGTACTCCTGAATTGTGTGTAGTAACGACATCCCAATGTCTCTGCAAGATCTCCTTGATAGCATACGTATATGGAGTGCATGTCAACACACAAACTCTTTCAAATGTATCATGTCCATGATAATTGTCGTTATTACCCCTGACAATAGACTGTCCAACCGAGCAATCATTATTATAATTTCCTAATAATGGCAAGTATTTATTACCCCATTGCTTCAATACATAATGGGTAATGTCTTTTAACATTTCCACTGGATAACCTCGGTTAAGGAACAAATTGTATATGGTATCTAATTCGGCCTCCATATATTCCTGTGTGGATGACATCCTAGCAGCTCTAATACAATGTCCCTTAACCACGTTTTTGAATACATAAGGTGGGTGATTGCTGGTAAAATGGATATAATCATTCAAAAAAGTTGGTTTTCTATAGACCTTAGAGGTAAATCCTTTATCATTATGACTGACCAAAATATCCAAATATGGAATTTCATCATGACTGTAATTATGAGTAAATTTCAAAAATTCAGTAGTACCGTTGAGAAATTCCATAAATTGTTGTAATTTTTCCAAGGATGCCTTCCATAATATAAAAATGTCATCCAGATATCTAGCATAAAAAACAACGTCAGAGTAATATTCACTTTTAAATATTCACTTTTAAATAAATACTCGGACTCCCACTCTAACATAACTAGGTTCGCAAATATGGGAGCACAGGATGCTCCCATAGCGACTCCCTTAGTTTGTCTGAAGTACTCTCCTTGAAATACTATGTAGTTGTGGTCCAATACCAGTGACATCATGTCACATATTAAACAAATCTTGTCCCAGCTGTATCCTGAGTGTTTCCTAAGGCTGTTGGCAAAAAATTCCAACCCTACGTCTTTAGGAATGCTGGAAAACAAGTCCACAACATCTATAGTAAGAAAAATTAAATTCGAATTCCATTTGTCCTTGGTAAGTTTACCTAAGAAATTCCATGAGTCCTTTATAATATGTGGAATAACGTTGTAAATGTGCTTCAACCATCTATCTATTAACTTTCCAATATTAAATGTTTTAGACTTAGAGCCAGAAACAATAGGTCTAAATGGAGGATTTTCTATTGATTTATGTACCTTGGGAATACCAACCATTTTGGCTAAAACTGGATAGTCTGTTTTCAATAACATATACGTATCATTAGAAATCCTGTTGTCAATAAGGTATTCCTCAATTGTCAAATCGATCCTCTTGTGTCCAATATTAATTTGGTTAATGGATACATTTTCATAGTTGCCAGATCCATGGAGGAGATTATATATACTAGAATTGTATTCATTGGTATAATAAATAACCACACCTCCCCCCTTGTCTGGCTTCATGATCCTCACTTCTTTATTACATATGACGTTGTTCAAACAAGCCCTTTCCTTAACAGTTGTGTAACCAATATATATCTTTACAAACCAACTTCTCATAGTTATAAACTTGTGGATTGGAAGTGGGGATATAAGTGCTTCTCTTCCTGAGGTCAGTACCTGGTATACCAATAACTCTCCCTTCGCTTTTATCACTTTTATCAAACTGGATAGCAAGGTTGAGTCTACGACAGAACAACTTAACTTCTTTAATATTGTCCACTAAATCCATACCAGGAGTAGGTATGAATTTCATACCTTTACTCATGATCTTCACAAAATCTATATCTACGTCTACATCGGTATAATTGTAGACGTTAAAGCCATCATATGTGGTCATAATCTGCTGCTCAGAATTAGCACACAAATCAGAATAGATGGATATCTCTTTGTTAATAAACCAGGATGCTGTGACATCAACTATATGAGACTCTAAAGAATGTCCTACTGAAAAAGCCTCAGATAAATGTTTGTCACTATTTACATGCGACCTGTGTGCTCTACTGGAAACTTTATTTAGTTTCTGTGTGTTTGCCACTGTCTGCTGGAGTTTCGTGCAGGAAAAAATTTAAATATTTGTGTCCTGCTACAACGTTTGGCATATTTAGGTAATTGCACCTTTAAGGTTTTTGGCGGGTTTTTTAAATAATTAAGAGTTGTGTTTAGTATACAACATAGGTTCTGTTACACTGATTTGTTCTGATGAAGACTGGGGTTCCAGTTGAAAGCGCTAAACCTGTGATTTACTCTTGCTTTGTGCTACAACAAATTACTTCATTTAATCCTTGTGTACGAGCGGTTTGTATCCCAGGAGTCTGACATCCCATTTGGTTATATAAAACTGAAAATATTGTTGCTCAGACCTTTCTAAGATAGAGGGAAGCTTCTCTGTTCATCAGAGCGAGTGGTGAGCTTTGAACAGCCTGTCACTGGAGGAGTGGTTTCAGCTCAGAATCTGTAGTTTTATTGGCCATTTTGGGTTATTTCTATCCCTTTTATCTTTCTGTTTAAAAGGCTTGTATTACCTCAGCAAAAGCCTGCCTGGATGTCCTGCAGAGTCCTACAGCAGCAGACAGAGAAAAGGGAGACTGAGTGGATTAAGTACCTCTATTTTGCTTTTTATTGCTTATTTTGGCTAGCCGCATTATTCCGACCTTTTTTTTATTAACTTTGCTACTTATTTGAACTGTTTTTTAAATTCTTATACTGTTTGCACTTTAATTGATCGTTTTTAAGTGTTTTTGAAATGTTTAACTGTTAAGGGCTACACACTCAAGTGCGACAGCCATTTTTCTGCTTTAAAAGTGTTTGCATTCCTGTATCTGCTTTAACTTCTGAAAAAAAAAAAAACAAATAAAAAAAACAAAATCCTCTCTATTCGTTTCCCACCTTTCTAGAATCAAGAGTCTGATTTTCAGATTTTGCTTAATTCTGGGCTTTTTGTAAGTTTCTGTGTTGCCCAGACCTTTCTAAAATAGAGGGAAGCTTCTCTGTTCATCAATGAGAGTAGTGAGCTTTGAGCAGCCTGTCCATGGAGGAGTCGCCTCAGCTCAGAATCTGTAGTTTTATTGGCCATTTTGGGGTATTTCTATCCCTTTCATCTTTCTATTTAAAAACCAGTGTTTGCACGGTTTTGCGCATTGCGCAGCAGTGTTTAACTACGGTTAAACTATTCCCGGTGCCAGAGAGTCTACTCTTCAGATTTTCCCTTAGAATTAGCCAGTTTTTTTAGTTTTAACACTCAAAACTGTTTCTGTTGCCTTAGAACTAGCCAGCTTTCTAGTTTTAGGACTCAAAACTGTTTCTTTGTGCTCAGCACTGTCCAAATCTCATTGCAAGCACTAAATAATCTACAAATTACTGCAGCACTCAACTTTCCTCACTTATCAAGAGGAAATCGGTTCTTAGTACTTAAATTAATAATCACTAACCAGGCGTGTCTAAGGGTCAGCTTCCCAGTGTTTCCTCCTGTCCACCTGATGAATCTGGGCATCTTGGGGCAATGGTGCAATTGCCTCATGTACACTGACAACCCTCTCCTCCTACCACCCAACACTACAACCTGGGAGAGATGCACTTGCATAGCCAAACTGGAAGCCAAGAGCTCTCTAGCCAAAACTGGACTAGACAGTCAAGAGGAGAAGGTAAACACCACACCGCACTCTACACATAGTCCATCAAAACCTGCACCACCCAAACCCACACACAGTACCACAAAACACACACCTACATTTGCGGAGGCTCTCAATAAACATCTTCCCAAACAACAGAGAACTCCAAAGCTGAAACACAAGCAACCACCCCCTCAACACTACCCGAACGGCACATAGCCCATCAAATCATTGTGCCTCTCAACCTCAGCCCAAAAGGCAAAACAACGTACCCAACACACTAATCATTGGCGACTCTATAGTCAGGCACACTGACGTCCCCTCTCACCAGGCTAAACAAGGAGAATGCTACTGTCGGGTGCTAGGATCCGCCATATAACGCATGCACTCAGGTCACTCCACAAGTACAAATATGACTCTGTCATTGTCCATGTTGGAGTGAATGACCTGAGACGTACCTCCCTGGACTACACAAAGATAGACATGGAGGAGCTCTCTGACCATGTGGCCCAGGCAAGTATGACACTAGCCCTGAGTAGCATCCTGCCATCACCCAGAATGATACCACAGTACAAAGACAAAATGATTGACATCAACAATTGGCTAAGCTTCTGGTGTCATTCCAAGGGGATCCAGTATCTGTCTGCCTGGGACGACATGATTGGCAGGCCATGATGCTTTGCCAGAGATGGCCTGCACCTGTCGACTCTGGGATTCTGGATACTGGCTAAGGCTCTTGCCACCCCTATAATGCCTTTTTTTAGGCAAGGCTGAAACATCAAACGCACCACCATAGTAGATACAAACAAGCAAAATCTAAGGGTAATGCTACTCAATGCTAGAAGGCTAAACCTAAAAATGCACTCACTTGAGGCACTCTTTAAGATGGAGAACATTGACATCTGTGCAGTGACAGAGACCTGGTTTAAGGATCCAGAGAGCACCTCTGCATTACCAGGCTACAATTCTTACCACACCTTTCGGTCACCTAACCTGGACCGAAACACTAGAGGAGGAGGCATGTCCATATTCATAATGGATATCCACACCTCCAAGCTAGTTGCTCAACATAATGCATCTGAAATTATCAAAGTACAATTAACACTGGGCAAGACTGCAATTCAGGTTGTAGCTTGTTAAAGATCCCCCGCCATGCCCCAGGATGCCCAAACTCCATGTTTCTCGATATACTGGATAATATTAAGGTACAGCCCAATACCCTAATATTGGGAGATTTCAATTACCCCATCAAATGGGAAAACTACTCATGTACTAACTGATCTGCCGAAAGTTTTCTGGAATTCATCAAGTCCAACGCCCTAGATCAGCTTGTCCATACCCCTACTAGGGGCAGCAACATCCTGAACCTGGTCATTACCAATATGGGTAATTGATCCTCCACACCAGAGATCAACTCCTCGCTGGTCAGGTCCGACCACAAGCTAATCACCCTAGACATCCATATCCTGCCCCCACCCCCCCATTATGGAAACCACTGTAAAAAGTTTCTCCAAAGCCAACTTCATGCTTCTCAAGTCAGAAGTGGCCAACTTCAAGTCACCCACACAGATGGAAAATAGAGACACGACTGCTGAATCATATACAAAAGCACTACATATGCACATACACGAGCGCATGGACCATGCCATCCTCAACAGAACCAAGACGCTATCCTCCAAAAAAAGGAAGGACATCTGGTGGTCCCCTGCCATAAACAAACTCTACAACAGAAGGAAGAAACTGTTGCAAAAAAGAGTAAAATCCCATGATTGCAGGAACTCTCTGCTTAGCCTCGGCAAGAAGCTGAGATCCCTCATAAAATTCTCCAAAGCTAGTTACGAAAATAAAATCACCATGGATTTTAAAGACAACCACAGAGCTTTCTACAGCTAAGTCAAGAATCTCAATGGCAGCACTCAGATCTGCTCGGAGGTACAGCACAATGGCACTACATTTACCGAACCAACTGATATTGCCAACATCCTGGCAGACAGGTTCAATACAAACTTTACCCCCCCACCGGGCCCATCTCCATATCGGAAGATTGCAAAGCCCCTATAATTACAGACGCACAGGTAAAGACTGCACTCTCCAAAGCCAAGAACACAGCATCCATGTGACTAGACAACATACCAGGCTGCATTCTGCACGAACTACAGAACAAACTGGCACCCCACCTAAGTACCATGTTCATCCATAGCCTCACTTCAGGCTTTGTGTCTATGGAATGGCACACAGAGACGGTTATCTCACTCCACAAAGGGGGTGCCACCACTGACCTCGGGAACTACCACACCATTAGCCTGACCTGCAAGGCCATGGAACGCATCATCCTGGAGCTTATAAACAAAGACATGGGAACCTCCAAAATCTGCACCCCTCTCTGTTTGGGTTTGTAAAAGGTAGATCATGCATCCTAAATCTGATTGACTTCTTCAAAGCAGTCACCAGAGCTGTAGACGAGGGTAAGGTGGTGCACAAAGCTTATCTTAACCTCGACAAGGCTTTTGATACCATCCCCCACTCCGGTATTATAGATAAACTCACTGGACTAGGCATAAATCCATATGTCACAAGATGGGTGGCCAACTGGCTCACTGACAGAACTCACACAGTGAAAGTAGCCTACTTCAAATCAGACTTCAGACCAGTGACAAGCAGAGTATCACAGGGTTTGGTCCTGGGCCTTCTCCTGTTCTGTATCTACTTCTCTTAAGTCCAGACTAATACAGCTGGTCTCTGGCTAACAAAATTTGCAGACTATGGCAAACTAGGAGCCGTAATAGATTTGTCTAAGGATATGGACATTCTGCAAAGAGACTTCACTGAGACTAGTGGTTGGTGTCAAAGTCATGGCCTGAAGCTCAATGCTAAGAAGTGTATTGTCATCCCCTTTGGGAAAAACACCATAACCATGAACTACCACATAGGTGGTAGCCTAGTAAACACCGAAAGTGTGATAAGAGACCTTGGGATACAGGTGGACAGTAGTCTCTCCTTTGATAATCATGTTGCCACAGTAGTCAAGAAATCCTTCTGCATGGCACACGTCATCACAAAGGGGTTCTCCTCCAGAAAAAGAGAGAGGTCATAGTTCCTCTCTACTCATCCCACATTAAACTGCTTAAAGACCATGTACCTCGCAAGACATTTGCAACAACTAGAAAGGTCACAGAAATACCTCACTAGGAGTATTACCGGCCTCAAACAGATGCCATACGCAAACCGTCTCAAAAAACTCCAGCTCTACTCCATCGCATATCACCTACTCAGAGGCAACCTCTGCCTAACATACAAAGCCATGTCTAACCAAGATCTGATGGACATGCTACACTTAAAGAAATGTCAATGTCTCCGAGCCACATGCTCCAGGGACCTAAACCTTGTCACCACAATAAACAGAACATACTGGAGGGATAGAGTCCTGTCCCAGAGGCTTCCCATGCTCTGGAACAGGCTACCTGGTCATGTCAGTCAGAGCTCCTCATTAGCACTCTAAGAGAAATCTTGACAATTGGATGGGAAAGAGGAAATTCACCCTGGGGATCACTGCTGTGGCGCTGCTCGGCAGGGGCACAGGAAAATAATTTTCTTGGGTGGTGAAAGCCAGGGAACCTCATTTGGCTACGCTTATGTAGACCCTAGGGCTGACAGCCTAGTACATACCTATGAACCTAAGAAACAAAAGCACAAAAATTTCCTGAAAAGGGAATGGATGGGGATATGAAGGTAGGCATCCCTGAGATCCAGATAGACCAGAAAGACCTGGGGAAGATGAGGAAAAAGACAGCATCAGAAAGGAAGTAATCTTGAAAAAAGTGTTGAGCTGGGAAAGATACAAAACTGGTTTCCAAGTGCCCTCCTTCCTGGAAACCAGAAACATTCTGGAGTAAAAAGACCTTCCCTACCTGGGCCAGGGGTACAGCTTGAATGGTACCCCGGACCAAAAGAGAATGACGAACCTCTGTAAAAAAAAAGGATGCCGTCCCTGAGGAGGTTGAAGGATGCCCAGAAAGGGAGGAAGGCATTTCCAAACCATAAAATACCCCTAGCAGATAACAGACAGAACCCATGAGTCTGATGTGATTTTCAACCAGTTTGGAAGGGACGATAAAGGGAATCAGCCAATGGAAAAGGGAAGCAAACTGTCAAATAGAATCTGGCTTGTCCTGAAAAGCAGGTTTCTGGGAAGTAGGTGTTTGAGGAGATCTAGCAGGAGGCATATATCTAGGAACCCATTTTTACCTTTTGGCAGAAGACAAGACTGCCTGTAAACAAGAACAGATTTGGAAGGGTAATTCCTTTGAAACTTTGGAATAGATAAACAAAAAAAAATGTTTCAACTCCTGCAAAGCCTTGCCCTTATCCTGAAAAGACTTGAAAAATTCAGCAGCACCCCCCCTCCCCCAAAAAAAGGTTAATATCCAAAGGAGTATCCAATCATTTGGCCTTAATGTCATCAGGCAAAGTCTGAAGACAAAGCCATGAGTAATGCCTCACGACTGAACCAAATGCAGCATCCCTGGAGGAAGCATCAGCAGCATCATAACTGCACTTAACAGAATGGCGGCCAACTTGAGAGTTGTAATCCAACAAGGAAAGGGCATAAGATGCCTTCTCTTCAGAGCCAGGGAGATCAGTGAGTACCTGAGAAACCTGAAAATCTGAATCAGAATTCTGTGGAGATAAAATGATTCTGAAAACATATATTGTTTTACCAATTACGAGGGTTCAAACTACTGAATCTCTACAGAAAATGAAGAATCAATTTTACTTTTACCAGAAAAAGACACAGGAGGGCTCAACAACATATCCTAAATCCTGAGCAAGGCCCAATAAATTATTCCTGTGCAGGTAAACTGAGACAGAAGATGATATATGTTTAAGTGTTTGTTTCTTTTTGAAGGAAAATCTGAACAAACATACCCACGTTTGCCATAAAAATCTTCCCTAGGAAGGGTCACACCTTTTTTGCTAAGCAGGGTGACATCCCTGCAACTTCTACCAAGATCAACAAGAGTGGCTCTTCCTTGCCCACCAAGGGCACTCCAAAAGCTGAAGAGGATGTATCTATCCCCCATGGTCCATGGTGGCTGTAGGGATTCCACAAGCAGGACCCAAGGAAGAAGATGAGTGGCTTGAGTAACCGGCTTTGACCACAGCAGTCACACACCTGTGGCTGAGACATTTTATCAGTTTGTTGTGGTGGCAAAGGCTGCTTAACAATTTTTTTCCTTTTGTGGCTGGAAGAAAGCAGATCTAAGGCACCAGTACATTATCTTTTGATTAAGTAGAAACAAGTGTCTGATTCTTGGGAAAGCAGCAATCAGTAAGACAAGTAATTTGTAAAATAAAATAAAAAAATAACTTTTCCCCCATTAAAATGCAGTATATAGTATAAAGCAAATTAGCATTCTGCTCCCCAAAAGTAAAATAACTTACCACAGAAAAAAAAATAAAATTAGTTTTAAAAACTTATTTACCACAACAGTAAGAAAGCAATGCTTCCCATTTAAAAGTGTACAAAAGTTATGTAACAGTCATTAAAAACACTTTCTCCTATATAAAATTAAAAAATGTTTTACGGAAAAACAATGTTTTGTGTTATAAAAGTAAAGTGGAAGGGTTTTCCTTAAAAGGAACTTACCTGCCCAACAATGGAGCAGCATTAGCAGGCTGTCGATCCTCAAAATCCCAGAGAGCACTCTCACCTTCATCAGGAAAGCTGTGAAGGGCATTGCACCAAACCTTTTAGTCAGCTCAGATGGAGCTGTCTAATGATTTGGGTGCACCGAAAGTTCCCTGAAAGCTTTGGAAGCTGGCAGTGCTTGTATCCTGTAGAGGATACAACCCATATAGTGAAGGCTACTGCAACAGTGATCCAATGAGGTACGTACTCTGTTTCTACATCCTCTCACCTCAAACTTGCAACCTCCATGGACTGCAGAAGGACAAGAAATTTGCAGCATTATCAGTCAATAGATCTGGCAGCTAAATGGCCAGCCACAGGGAGGAGTGTGTAAATGAAGAGCATCATTAAGAGGTCCAAAGCTGGCAACAAAAAAACTGCAGCAAAATGCTGGACAGTGTTTTAGCGCAACTTCTCAGCCATCTACTATTACTTGGAGAACAAGCTGTCAAAGTCCATCATGAAACTGGACAAACAAGCTGGTGCAAAGGCAGGTTCAGGAAGGCCTTCGAGGAATTCTGCTGATTGCATAATGGTAAGTTAAAGATGTAAAAGATGTTGATCGCCAATATCAGACTTCAGCTGAATTCAAAAGACATACTGTAGCATCAAAGACTTAGTTCATTACTGCAAGACCCTACAAGGCCCTAAGTAAGGAATGAATAGTTATCAGTCTTGGGGCTTGTTCTCAAATTCACATGCCAAGGTAAAGCCTTGTTCTGATCTTGCAGATATTCTCGGATAAAAATTTGAATTACTACTGCTTTTTAGAAGACAGAACAAGAAGAAAAAAAACACCACAAAGACACAATTGGAGACTACCACCATGGTTTTCTAGGTCTCTGATATTTTCATAGGTTCATAGGTAGGTACTAGGCTATTGGCCCTAGGGTCTATATAAGCCTAGCCAAACGGTACCCTGGCTTTTGCCACCCAAGAAAATTATTTTCCTGTGCCCCTGTCAAGCAGAGCCACAGAAGTGATCCCCGGGGTAAATTTCCTATCTCCCATCCCCCCCCCCCCCCCCCCCCCCCCCCCCCCCCCCCCCCCCCCACCCCCCCCCCCCCCCCCCCCCCCTCCCCCCAACCCCCCCCCCCCCCCCCCCCCCCCCCCCCCCCCCCCCCCCCCCCCCCCCCCCCCCCCCCCCCCCCCCCCCCCCCCCCCCCCGCCCCCCCCCCCCCCCCCCCCCCCCCCCCCCCCCCCCCCCCCCCCCCCCCGCCCCACCCCCCCCCCCCCCCCCCCCCCCCCCCCCCCCCCCCCCCCCCCCCGCCCCCCCCCCCCCCCCCCCCTCCCCCCCCCCCCCCCCCCCCCCCCCCCCCCCCCCCCCCACACGGAGGATATGCAGCAAGAGTAAGAAAGAAATTAGAAGAAAAATACTTGCATAAGAAAAATATTAAAAATTACAGATACTTAAATATGCCACTGATACACATAACTCTGTATGAACTGTAGGAGGCAATTCCATGTACATTCCAGGTGCTGAGAACACCACTCATGGAAAACATTCTAAGACTGAAGCAATACAGCTTTCATGAACTTTAACTGTATCCCAACTCAGGAATGGGTTGCACTCCTGTCATGGTAATAGAAACCCAAAACATTGAGAGAATGTAAAGAGAGTCGTGATTTACTCCTACCCCTAGTTGTAAGTTCCTTGAGAATTAACTAAATTAAGCTTTTCTTGGACAAACTACTATAATGCATTTAAAATTTGTAACATACTTACCCGTGCAATGAATTTCTACTCAGTACAAAATTTAAACTATGACTAAATGACACTGACAATCTTCAATTACCAGTGGATCCTTCAAATACAGTTTTAAAGATCCCATGCCCTGCATGAATTTCAAGCCATGGCAATTCACTGTAACAAGTTACATACAAATTTCAACTTCAGTTTATTAAGACATTCAAATTTGTAATTCCTGGCTCATAAACTTTCAGTCATTTTTTGTCTTTTGTTAGTCTTATAAAAAGTGTCCAGTTCAGAGATTCCCAGATAATAAGATAGTTATAGATAACCAATTTCAAAAACAGTTCATTAAATGCATCACAAGACTGGGCATTCACTTCCCCTCAGATCAAAATACACAACAAACAAAAAGTTTCATGTGAATAAAAAATTAAAATGTATCACAAGCTAGTCAAAGAAATTTGCAACTGTTATCAAAAGCTTAAAACAGTGGCATTTGCTGAATTTGATCATACACAGTAATGTACTCATTTTCAAAAGTGCAATTAATGCCACATGTGAACACTGTTTAAATCTGATTGATTTCAATAATCAATTAACATGATCAGAAAGTGAAGCAGCAAAACCAAACCCTTATCAGTGTTCTAAGGCTCATCCCACTCTGATTTAAGTTAAAGTCTCAAAGTGTTCATAAAAGCCTTAGTTACTTCATTTGGCTGGACCTGCATCACAAATTACATTTGAATATACAGCAAAATATCAGGAACTCCCTTATTCAATTCAAGCTTTTCTATAAATTACATAAATGCAAATTCAGTGGCCAAAAAAAAAAAAGAAACAAATAACAAAAACAAACAAAAAATTAAAAATATCTAAAACTTCTACAAGACTGTGGCAGCGTGCTAGGCGTGCTTCAAGCTTCTAATAAAAAATACATGTCCCTTGAATTTGACGACTCCTTCATAACCACCGATTCTCTTGGTCAGTTTACAGTTCTCAAAAATCAGGCATAAAAATAATCATGCCTTAAGTCAGTTTTCCTGGTCTGTAGTCAGGCCACCTTGGCACATATATATTTTGAAATAACCATCCACAAAATATACCTTTAACTGAAATTACTAATTCATTGATGCATCTTTAAAAAAATGGTAAGGGATGAAAAACTTCACAAGTCCTTGGTAATTTTGAAAGTTAATGTTTCCTGTTTGCCACCACAAACATCTGGGTTCTCCACCTGCTGTGAAGCAGACTGTTTCTGCTGAAATGTACAATGTTGTGAATTACTGTTGCAAAGATCTGGCGAAAAAGCCAGATCTTCTTCACAAAAAGGGACTTGACTGTTCCTAAAATGGATTTCTGTTTTCTCAGCATTCTCTCTTTTCATAGAGAAGCAATCATCAAGCTTAAAAGATGAGCTCTGGCTCTGAATGCTTACGGAGTCTTTATTCACTGAATGTTCTGTTCTTTCACCAGCACTACACTCTTGAAAGCAAGGTTCTAAGGTTTGATTCTGTTCCCGTCCATGGTCCTCCTGGGAATCTGAACTTGTACACTCAGGGTGTATAAGTGGTCCCTGGACAACTGCTGGACCTGCAACTGGTTCTTGAGCAGGCTGAGGAGCTGGTTCTATATTTTGTTGCGGATGAGCTTCATTTGGAGCAACTTCAGCAGCTACTGTCCTTTGTGTCTGGCTCTTCAGTTGGCTGTGGCATAAAGGACATGTTTCCTGAACATACAGCCATTTCTTTAGACAACCAGCATGAAAGAAATGGCTACATGGTGTGATGACAGCTGACTTCATATCCTAGAAAGATTAAACAAATTATTTTATGATCAAGCTAAAACAACAGAATGTAAAGAATAAGGTGGTTTACTAATTGTAATTCAATGTATAGCTTTAATTTAAATTTTGTCAGAAATGTCATGTTGTTTCCTTATATGCCTATGTTTTGATCATTGCTCAAATAAGTGTCATCACACTACCTAATAGAATTTTCAATGTCACTGACATGACAATTCCCACAAATATGTGCATCTACCCAATATGGTCTAAACAAAGAAAGATACCAAAATACCTAGTAGTCTGCTCAAAATACATGACCAGTTTTAGCTTAGGTACATCTCCAGTTCCCAATAAAAGCTCCCAGGCAATGCTGTTCAGGTCTTTAAACAACTAGTAGCTGGTGGTCTTGTGGGTGTAAGTATTAGTAGGTTGTACAGTAAAGCTATCCTCCTGGTTAAAGCTTGTTTCTCATTTTTTTATTGCCAGAGAGTTCCAGGCTAGATGGATAACAACCAACATAGCCTAGTCCCTCATTTCTAAAATGATCAATCCAAGCTTCTTTGAAATTGTTCTGCTGTAACTCATGCTTTATGTGAAATATTATGAAAGATGGGAAGAATCAATAGGCAAAAAATCCTCATGTCTCCTACCTGTTACTTCCACGCAACTTGAATTCTGCACACTAAATAACTAATACTGCCTTAAAACTAGAGCTGCAGCTTGGTTAACTGTTACCCTGGGCAGATCCCCAAATGGCTTCCCATCCTCCTATCCTCTAACAGATGATGAAGACAAAAAAGACTGCTTAAATGACTACCAATATCGTCACCCAGCAGAAACAATCAGATAACTGACTTGTATTACAGTGCTGGCCATACCCCTAAACAGTCTGTACCCGGAGTAGTCTCTCCCTTTTCCCCTCACCCTAGCTATTGCTTGCTTAAAATGTTGCAACTAATAGCATACCTTTAACAAGTGTGTAAATGTAACAATTTTACAATAAAGCACTGTTTCCTGGCTATACCAGTCTGTACTGTTTTTAACTATAAATGTTAACATTCATCCCTACAGCTCAAGTATTAAACCCCTTTTCTTCTCTTAGTATAATCCTGTATAACTTCACAAAAAAAAAATCTGCCTTTTCATCAAATACCATCACTCTTTTTCTTCCAGTACTCTCTGTGACTATTAAAATATCTGCGGTTATTCAAACATGTTATTTGCCTTCAATAATCTTGGACAACCTACTGCAAATACCCGTTTTAAATAGCTATTCTTCTGTATGCTCAAAACTTTCTAGTTTAAATAAGCAATGCATAAATTGTTCCAAGAGTACATACACCTTTAAATATGATGCATTTTCATTGTATGTCATACAACACTGTTGTACAACCTTGAAATTCCTGTTTCGGTACAGCTTCGCTAGTTCCAGTCCTACCTATTGTAAATACCTATTACACATTTCTATTCTTCTGTCTACACAGAACTTTGTAGTTTTAAAAGCATTTTCTATCATCGCATAAGCTATGCTAAAATTGTTCTACGATACATAACTTTGAATAGGATATATGAATATGTTGCATTTCCACTTATATATTGTTACTGCTTTTGTATTTGACTTTGCTACTGGGTCTGAATGAAATGGGTCAGTACAACAGCTCACCCACCAACCCCATTATAATAAGAATGAATGAACAAATAAAAAACATATCCTTTTGATTATAACTTCTGTCCTCTAATTCTAGTAAATCTAACAGTATCCTTTGGATTACTATTTTCATATGTCCCATTCTCCTGACAGATATTCCCAGATAGGCGACAATGAAATTCTGAGTATGCCCCATTCACCAAATAAAACAAATTAAACAGCACATAAAATATTCCTGGAAAAGCTTTTTTTTTTTTTAAGGGAGTGGCTCTGTATTCCGGATAGTTTACAAAATGTTCCAAAATCCAACATTCAAAATGTCTTGAGAAGTATACTCAACCAAGTAAAAAGGTAAATAAATTACAAAACAGTGGAAGGATTTTACTTTTTACTGGAGGCATGGGACAGGTTTTTTTCTGGAAAAAGAACAAAAACTTTACAAATGTTGAAAGCAGTACTGTGAAATCATCAGATATAAAGGAATATTCTTTTTTTTTAAAGAAAGAGAACTTGTCACTGCCTACCTCTCCCCAACACTGCTTAGTTTTACAAGTCATCTACATTTGATAATGCTGATACCTTCTCTAGCCACTTCTAAGCCTATGCTACAAACACAATAAAAGAAGTCTGAGATAAAATAAAATGTCTGACAGCCTAATGTGGTTAAAGCTATTTTATGTTTTCTAAATACCACATCGAGGACAAAGCACATGATATATAGTGATAATAAGATTAAGGACATAAATCATGGGTGATAAATATGAATAAAATGCCATCAAAACTCCAGAAGAGATGAACTGACAACATAACTAGGCTATAGCAAAATCACATTCTTAACCACAATTTTAGGTAAGTGCTCACTACTGCAGTTTTGTCTTCTGATGTACTTTATGCATATAAAAGCACCAAACGGTCCAGGAAGCAGCAGCAGGAAACGGCTAAACAGAAAACTTTTACCAATAAAAGCACCAAGCCGTTTCCTGCTGCTGCTTCCTGGACCATTTGGTGCTTTTATTGGTAGAGTGAGACTTTAACAAAAAGTTTTCTGTTCAGCCATTTCCTGCTGCTGCTTCCTGGACTGTTTGGTGCTTTTACTGGTTCAATATACGGTCTTCTGTCTGCTTCGGTTACTTTATGGATATGTTGATTTTTAAACTTTACTATATATATTTCTTAGGCATAAGCACCCTGATTGACCATAACAAGGAAACTAAGCAAGAAACTGTAGGCTCTACGTGGTAAAACATAGTACTCTTGATTTGATTACCAAAATGAAGGTAACACTCCTAAAAATAAAACTGTTCTGTGGAGCAATTATGTATACAAATCTAATACTCAGTTTAGCTGACAAGATTTTAATCTGCTTATCATTAAGCTGTGAAGTCTGCAATGAGGCACATGTTTAGGGTTCACCACATCAAAAGTATGGTGCAATTTCAACTCACTGGGAAACAAAATGAGTGATGTGTCCATTTCCAATAGGCAGTTGTTGCAGTGGGAGAAATGTTCCTATTCACCAAGATGCAGTGAACTTAGAGTTGTTGTATAAAATGCAGGGTGGTTGAGGGGGCTTTACAGAGCACTCTGTTTGGAATTCAGAGCTTCCAGCATTTTGAATTCAAACCAGAACCAATGCTCAAAAATTACACAGACAAACTGGTGCCAGAGCCATGGCCTCAAGCTAAACGCCAAAAAGTGTATAGTCATCCCCTTTGGCAAAAACAAAGTGCCCACAAATTACCACAGGGACCTGGGGACCCAAGTTGATAGCAATCTCTCATTTGACAACCACGTGGCCAAAGTGGTTAGAAAAACATTTTATATAGCCCACCTAATCATGAAGGGATTCACATCTAGATCAGGGGAGGTCATCGTGCCCTCTTTACTCATCCCTCATCAGGCCCATAATTGAGTACAATGCCCCTTTTGGGATATACCTTACCAGACACCTGCAGCAACTGGAAAGACCCCAAAAGTACCTCACCAAGAGGATCAAAGGGCTCAAACAGTTGCCATATGCTGCCCGGTTAAAGAAACTCCAGCTCTACTCAGTGGCATACCACCTGCTCAGAGGCGATCTGTGCCTGACGTATAAAGCCATGTCCAACCTGGAATTAATGGACATGCTGCACCTCAGAAAATCCAAATCCCATCGAGCTACGCGCTCGAGAGACTTGAACCTCAGCACTGAAATAAATAGGACATGCTGGAGGGACACATTCATAACCCAGAGGCTCCCTTCACTCTGGAATAAAATCCCAGTCCAGGTTAGGCAGAGTCCCTCATTAACTTGCTTCAAGAGGAATCTTGATGAGTGGATGGGAGATCGTAGGTTTACCCCGGGTATCACTTCTGTGCCACTGTTAGACAGAGGCACAGTATACTAACCTCGAAAAAGGGCATAGCAAAATTAATTTAAAACAGGTGGCGAAAGCCAAACACACTCTGGCTAGGCTTATAAATGCCCTAGGGAAGATAGCCTAGTATGAACCTATGAACCTATGAAACACACATGTACTCTTGCTCATAATGACACACACACACACACACACACACACACACACACACACACACACACACACACACAGGGTTACTTTGCATTTTTTTCCTCTAAAACCCCTTTGTTTGTGACACCAGTGCATGCTATGATGTCACACTCATAGGAGGCTACTAGGCTATTGGCCCTGAGGCCCTTATAAACCTAGCCAATAGTTTATCCCATGTTTAGACAAGTCAGCACCCAGAGCCCCTGTCCAGCAGTGACACAGGTGGAATCCCAGGAGTGTATTTTCTGTTTCCCATCCAGTTATACAGGTTGGGCTTAAAAAGGGATAACGAGGTATTCTGCTTCATGTGGAGAGGGCGTCTATTCCACAGATGGTGGAGTCTCTGGGACACAACTCTGTCCCACCAACAAGTCCTACTGATATCACAGACCAGGTTGAGGTCGTGCGTACAGGTTGCTCAAGTGGAGCTTGATTCGCGGATATGCAGAAGTCCCATCAAGGTGGGATCTGAGATTGCTTTGTATGCCATACAGAGGTCACCTCTGAGGAGTATGTATGAAAATGAGTAGAGGGACAGGGAATTTAGCCTATCTGTGTAGGGTAGGGTGATGCACTCCACACAAGGACAGGGCAGCTAGCCCTCAAAATTACCACATCTTAACTATTAATCAAGCACACTTCCAGCAAACCAGCAACAAAAATAGATACCACACCTACACTTTTGACAACTATGCATTTACATAACTTACAAGGAACCTCAACATCAGCTGCTGAATGGTAGGGATGTTAAAGCATGAGGGCCTAGAACAATGACAGTAGTAACCTACCAAGAAAGGCCCCCTCAGAGATCAACTGATACAGTAAAAACATATCTGTTGCATCTATCACTGGGAACACCTCTTAAGTTAATGACTGGTTAGAATCTCAAGTACATCCGTCAGGAAGTAAGTAAATATAAAACAATCAACTGGAGATCTCACTCCTGGAGTCACTGATCAGGCAATAATGGCTGGTGAAAGTATGAACAAATGATCCAACAGTTGGAGCAAAACCACACTGCAGACATTCCAGAACCATGTACTGAAACTGCCAGTACAGTGGCCTTTAATGACAATGTTCATTATCCAGCAGGCAGTATCTTACCTGATGGCAAAAAATAGCAGAGCTAGCAATATACTTCTAAAGGGTTTATTTGGCAAGTTGTCTATCCTCCCTTTCCCTCTCTAGGATCAAGAAAATGAACAGCTGTTATGCTTTCCAAACTCCTGCACCCAGTTCAGATAAACCCCAAGTTAGTGGTATGCATCCAGAATATAAAGGGCTCTGTTTTCCACCATGGCAAAGAAAACAGGTAAGAGAATGGACTGGCTTAAAGGATGTTTCTAATACCAACTTTAAAACAAGAAAGAAGATAGCACTAAGGGACAACCAATCCCTGTGAAAGACCAGACCCTGTGAAAGACCAGACAATGTTCTGCAGGATGGCTACCAGAAGAAGTACTTTCCATGACATAAATGTAACAGCAAATGAGACAGTAAGAAAGTTCAAACATGGGAACTGCCAACTATGTTGATAATCAAATCTGGATCCCATGGGGGATCTTAAAATGTAGAAAGAGGAGCAGAATCCACTTAAGGAACTGCTTGACCAGTCTTGCACCTCTATAAGATCATGGTCAGAATCACTGAAACATACACTCTGATCATAGAGCTGCTAATACCCAAATTATACAGGTGTTTAACAGGAGAAGGACCCACCTCTAAACTGACTGGTTTAGGTGTTAATACAATGTTTCTTTGACAGAGCACCAGGAGAAGACCCATGAGCACATGAGGGCTCTGAAACCACTCACACCTCACTGACCACTGTAACACCAGCTCCTCATGTATGCAAAACAGCATCATGAAGATTATGGTAGTCTTTAAGACTAGAAAACACATCAAATTATATACTGGACCTAGTAATATGACCCCACTCAGCAACATCTATGATCTCCTTGGTCTCCTGCAAAGGCAGGGATAACCAACAATACAGAGTTCTCAATCACAAAGCCTAAGAAGGGCCATAATCTGAGCAGTAATGGGAGGGGGCTTCTCTCAATTTATGATGATGTTTCCCAGGACACCTAAAACATTTCATCTTCAAATATGCAAAGAGGGTTGTAAGAGAGTAAAAACTAAACTGACATACTTACCATAATACTAGATCTGCAAGAAGAGATCCATCCGTGACACCTCATAGTACTAAGGTAGCAGGCATTAGGGCCATTCCAAGAACTTGTCTTCCCAGGCTGCTAAGAACCTTCTCCTGATCTCGTAATGCACTTTGCCACTCTCCCTCTTAAGATTTGAAGTTAGTCACGCTAAGCAGAATAAACAGACACACGAAAACATTTTCACCAAAGCGGGGGAAGATGTGCAGGGGATATTACTGAGGATGGACCTACCTTTACTGATCAAGTATTACACTAAGAACTGCTGATGAGAGTAAGCCGATTCTCATTAACTTCTAAGACTGAGTTTCACAGTTCTTTCTAATGAGTAGGTCCCCTCCTAAGAGCATAACCTTGGTAATGGTACCTCAGAAGATGATATGGATCTGAACAGCACATCTACCTTGTAATGACTAGGAAAGACATTACCAGAAGACTATACACTTTCTGCTAAGTTAGGTTAAGTCCTAGCAAAGCAAGCCTTACTGACTTCAGGTAAAAGTTTACTGTACTTAAGACAGAAAATTTTAATTCATTCAGATAGTCATATGGAATTATTAATAATCTTAGAAAATGTAAGACCAAGTTAAAAAGCACCAGCACCAAACTTAAAATCAGACAAAAACTGTGGTACATGCAACTGATGGAAGTGAATTTTGTGGCTTAGTTTGTCAAAAAATGAAACAAATTTTGGGTGTTTCTGCACATGGACTTGGTTCTGTCTATTTAACATCTTAACTGACGGTTAACATCCATGCAGTATAGCAAGTACTCGCCAGAAATTGAATACAAAGGGGAAAAAGACTGCATTAAGATTTGACTCTGCTGCAACTTTACACATAACATATTTAGTCTTAAGAGGTACTCTGTCTTAATGAAACACCAACAAAAGAGGATCAACAAAATAAGCAGTAAGTTCTGAAATGCTTCTGTCTGACATAATGGCTAGCGGAAACAAAGTCTTCCACATACACACCTTACATCTACTGAATCTATAGGATCAAAACCTTACATCTACTGAACCTGTAGAGTCAAATTTTCTAGCTCAAAGTCTTATGGGGGAAGTGGAACTTGCAGCAGAGGCCTTCAAAAGGTGCTTCAAGAAGGAGGAGTTAATACATTTTTAATAATAAAAGAAATGCCAGCTAACAGTTCTGTAATGGACAGATAATGAAGCCTAGTTTAAAAAAAAAATGCAACAGAGTCCATGATGTCAGGAATATTAATGGTAAAAGAATCCAGTCCCTCTGCATAACAAATGTGCCCATTTCTTACTGCGTGTTTGCCTACGGGTTGGCTTTTCATAAGATGACAGACTCTTGATCAAACTTTCAGAAAAGGAAAAAAGGGTTACAACCAACTCCTGAAAGTGGAAAAGCCAAGCAGACAGCCACAGGGAATAGACATACAGGCAAGTCGTGCCTGAAGGATAGGAAAATAACACTCTACAGGTACCAAGTTCAGGAACATCTTCAGAGGCTGAGGCAATAACAGAAGGAAGCAGATTTACTGGGGCCAGTCTGAAGCTATGCAGATGATTCATGCTCTGTGAAGTTTGCCTCCTGAAATAATCTCATCACCAGGAGAAAGGGCGGGGCATAGAGAAGCCCTGGTAGCCACTTACAGACAGGTGCATCACTTGGGGAGCTCGTTAGAAAAAAGGTGCTGCACTTGCTGTTAGTTAAGAAGGCAACAAGACGCGGGTTGGCTTACTCATTTCTGTAAAAATTTCTAATCTACCAAGGGGCTGAAGGAGCACTTGTGGAGAAGCAGCAATCTGCTGAGCTTGCTTGTCAGTGAGCTATAATCTCCAGGAATGTGGACAGCAACAAAGAAATGGCTGCCTAACAACCCCTACTTCCATAGTCTCACAGCTTTCTTCCATAGGGGATAGGAATGATCCCCCCAGCGTACTGATGTATCATACAACTGCCACTTCTTCTGATTGTATCCTTAGAATGTCCACTGGAAAGAAGCTCTGGTAGGTTTGGAATTAAGAGGACTGTTCTCTTCTCTAGTACAATGATATGAAAGGACAGTTCTATCTCCAGCTCTCGCAAGAGCAGCTACTGAGACTAAAGCAACTGGTTTGGGAATATTTGCCAGAAATTCCAATCCAGAAAAAAGTAAAGGACATAGTCCATTTTCTTGGGGAAAGGACACAACTTATTCAGATTCTTCCATTGAGTATTCTCACCAGCTTATGTCTACCAATGCTGACACTACCTGGAAAGATTGTTGGGTTGACCCAAAGGCTTTATCAAAATCCATTGTAAGAACAAGCAGCCAGCCTCCATTCTGATGCATCATCTCCAGAACTTCCCCAAATTTGGGGTCTTTGCAAAGCAATACAGAAGAATCATTATGCATGATCTAATAGCAATACAGTGAGCAAATCCAGTTACTTCCTCTTGCACGTAGCTTTGCTGGGAGTCTTCAGAGTAGTAGTAGTTATGTCTTACCATAACGTTCCATCTGTGTTGTCAATCTTCACTAATCTTTGACTGTGGGGCTCGGTTCTGAGCCTTCGGAACAGACTTGGCCGTTATTTCAGCTCGTGCCTTCCAAAAACTCTCGAGCTAGGCTGTACCCATGATGCTCCTCACCAAATTACCTCAGATCGAGTTTGCCTACAATAGTGACAGAAAAAAAATAATAAATAAGAGACCATATCTGTATCCCTATTATGAAACTAGCCTTTGGGAATATTCGTCCACCAGAGTTCTAAGGCAAGGGGAAGGAGTGTGGGAATGTCAAGGATGAGTGAAGATCGAAAACAGAGATGGAACATTATAGTAAGACATAACTTCTTTAGCTGATTATGTCAATCTTCACGTAATCCTTGGGACAAAGTCCCTAGCTACCTGAATCTTGGGAGGTCTCATGAAGAATACTCCTGAGCACCATCGAGCCGAATGATGCACGTCCCCTAGAGACCTGGTCAAGTTTGTAATGAGTAATAAAGGTATGAGGAGATGTCCATGTAGCTGCTGCACAAATATCTAGGGATGCTCTGGTATGAAAAACTGCAGAAGTAACTACAGCTTTCATTGAATGAGCTTTCACACAATGAGGTTTAGCCAAGGTAACCTTAGATAATGGATTACCTAAAGAGAGTGCAGAAAAGACAATGAACAGTTGGTCAGATTTTCTGATGTCCTTTGTTCTGTGGAGGGAAAAATATAACTGCCTGTATACATCTAGTAAGTGCAGACAGTACTCTCCCTTGTTGGAAAAAAAGCCTGGAAGACGCAAGGTATGATTGATATTTGACTCTGACACAACCTTTGGCAAAAAGGAAGGATTTGTCCTGAGGAGACTCTGTCCTTATGAAATATCAGATTGGAGGGGGGGGGTTACAGGACAAGGCTTGAATTTCCGATATTCTCCTGGCCAAAGTGATAGCTATCAAAAATAGGGTTTTCCAGGACAAGAACTTTAAGTCACAACTGCTGAAGGATCAAAGGGTGGAGAAATGAGACACTACAGTACCAAATACAAATCCCATGGAGCACAGGGTTCTTTAAATAGAGGCCTGAGCTTTAAAGTTACTTTCAAAAAGACTTAAAAAGTTTATGAGACATAAGTGATGAACCATTGAAACCAATATGGAAGTTAGATATGGCAGCAAGATGCACTCAAATGGTAGAAGCTGATATGCCAGACTGATAGAGTAAGGCTAAAAAGCTAAAACTTTGTCTACTGGTGCTGCATATGGGTCAATATTACAGTCAAGTGACCATTTAGCAAATTTTACCCATTTGTTATGATACAATTTTCTAGTTGAAGGCTTGTGGTTGGCCAGAATAATGTGTCGGACCGGGGAAGGGAAGGAGAAATGCCTAGTAATCATGTGAACTGGAGAAGCCACGCAGTGAGCTTGAGCTGCTGAAGATTTGGATGAAACATTCCTTCCGGGTGGGACAATAGGTCTGGAGTTTCCGACATAGACGAGGACAAAGAAAGGGAAACCAGACCTGTTGAGGCCAGAACAGGGCAATGGGGATTATTCTGTTCTTTGACAGGCTTTCTTTAGAAACTGATATATTAGAGGAGTCGGGTGAAAGGCATACATGAGACTGGGGGGGGGGGGGCAAATTGTGAAGGAGGGCATCTCTGGGTGATTCCTCTGGGGGGGGATTAGGGCAAAGTAACTGCTGCATTTGTTGTTCAGAGGGGACGCAAAGAGATTGCAGCAATGTAGGCCCCAGTGGCGAAATATTTTTCTTACCACTGCTGGATTGAGAGACCACTCGTGAGGCTTATGCTCAACTTGTCCACAACTGTGTTGGAGCTCCCCAGAATGTGCACTGCCATTAGAAAGCGGCTGGAAGAAATCACCCATTGCCATACTCTGAGAGCTTCTCGACAAAGAGGCTATGACCTGGTTCCCCCTTGTTTTTTGATATACTAGACTACTGACATATCGTCTGTTTGAACTGTAATCGTTCCAAAGGGGAGGATATCCTGGAATGCTTGCAATGCTAAGAGCACCGCCCTCACCTCTAGAACATTGATATGCAAGTTGGTCTCCATCCAAGACCAAGTGACATGGAACGTTTTTCCCAGATAATGGCCCTCCACCCTATCTGAGATGCAACCATGGTTTGGGGCTGAGGTGGGACAAAGGGACGGCCCAACATTTCGTGGGAATGGCACCACCAACTCAGGTCTTCTTTGCAATGATTGGTGATCAAAATCAGATGGGACACAGGTTGATTTAACAAGGGCTACCGGGAGACCAGAAGCCACTGAAGAATTTGCACGTGACATCTGGCCAAGGGAACTAGAGTGATAGAGGCTGGCAGTGACCCTAATGCCTGTAGGATGTCTTGCTGTTACTCTCTTGTTTTGAATGATCTGGTTTAATTGTGAGCTGATCCTTTGGAGTCTTCCTAGGGGAAGTGACGCACATCTGGTGACTGTGTCTAGCATAGCTCCAATGAATTCCAGCTGTTGTGATGGTTCCAGATGGGATTTTTCATAGTTTAAAGTGATTCCTAAGGTGGCACAAAGATGAAGAGTGCAATTGCGTGCCTTTATGAGTTGACACCTGGTGGGAGCAGTAAGCAGCCAGTCTTTAAGATATGGAAATACTCAGTATCCTAGAAGTCTGATATGCACTGCTACCACTGCCATGCATTTGGTAAACACCCTGGGGGCTGTGGTGAGACCAAAGGGCAGTGCCCTAAACTGATAGTGACTGGCTCCAAGCCAGAAGCGCAGTAATCTTCTGGAGCGCCTGTCCATTTTTACGTGGTAATACCCACACTGAAGATCTACTGAGCACATCCATTTGTCTTTTTCCAAGAATGGAAGTATTGACTGTACTGAAATCATCTGGAATTTGGTTTGTTGAATTGATTTGTTCAGCTGTTCAGTAAAATAAAATCACATTTATTTTATTTTACTGAATGGTGATACAAGTCATGCTTCAGTGTACCGCTGCTGATTTCTGCTGTTTTGCCTATATAATACAACGGAGACTGTTTGCCTACTGGGGAACATTCTTTCTTTGGTTTGTTCAGCTGACTGAGATCCAAAAATGGGTCTCCATTCCCGTTTTTTGTGCACTAAAAAGAACCTTGAGTAAATACTGTATCCTCTCTGGTTTACTGGGACTGTTTGGATGATTGTTTTGTTGAGCAGTTTTTGAATTTCTAAGATTACAGCCTCCCTGTGACTGGGAGGAAGGTCTGGGAGTCTTTTTGGTTTCATTGAAAGGGGAGGAAATGATCCCCTGCACCCATTTGTCCGTCGTCACTTCTAGCCAGGCAGATTGGTACAGGGATAATCGTCCCCCAACTGCCTCCAGAAGAAGGCAATCAGGCTTTCTTTCAGAAGCGCTGGTACGAGTTACCAGGGAAAGAATCTCTGGACCCCTGGTTCTGCGGGCCACTTCTGCCTCTTGGATGGTGTCTTCCATTACTGCTTTCCCCTCTGCTCCGGATGAAGTCATTGTCATGCGAGTCTTGGAAAGATCCTTTGGTCTTTTTGAACCACAGCCTCCCACTTCTCTAGGTCCTACAGTAGAGCTGTTGAGGAGTGGAGAAGTGTACATCTTTCTCACATCTGGCTAGAAGCTCTCTAACCTTGGGGCCAAACAGTGATGATCTTAAAGAAAGAAGACTTAAATGGCTCTGCAAAGTTACATAATCGCATCCAGGTATGTCTCAATGGCTATGCCTGAACCTGCTGCTCTTGTCCCTTCAGCAATTAGCCTCATAGATGTATTGAAAATCGATTCAAGGGTGGCGAGCTGAGAAGTAACCTTTTCCTCGGACCCCTTCAGCTACTCTTCCTGTAAGAGTATCTGAAAGCTTTTTAATCTCATCTCTCTGAAGCCTGGTAAAATGCGCCATATAATTAAAGGACCTGAGAGCGGTCAAAGAAGCATATACATGCTTCCCAAACCTATCCATAGTCCTAGACTCTCTGTTAGGAGGATGGATAGTTGGACTTTCTTCCACAAGTTCCGTTTTAGTGGCTACCGCTACCACCATGGCGTATACAGGAATACCCTTGGCCCAGTGTTGCTTGTCTTTTGGTGCAGGGAAAATCTGGTCAGGTCTTTTGGGGATCGGCTAGACAGAATCAGGAATTTCCCCAGGCCCGCTAGGTGATGAGTTTTATAAGATCATCAGCGGGTGGGGAGATCCAAGAGGTAGAGGGCTGGGCGTGAAAAGCCTCCAGGTACACAGATTCCTCTGAGGAAGGTTGGAGGGTAAAATCCAGCCACCCCTCTGTTTCAGGACTTCTAGAATGTCCCGGAAGGAAACATCCTCAGGAGGTGACTTGGGGGAACCTTCCTTTTCATCGAAATTGGCATCCTCTGTGAAGGACTCTTCAGGGGAGCCAAGTGCTTCCTCTTGCACTTTTACTTTGAAGGTACCTCTTCGATGGGATGCTCCGGAGAGGTATCCGAAGACAACATCACCAGAAAGGATTGCTCCTGAGCTTTTTGTGCCTGCTGTCCCAGGGAAGAGACTTGAGGAAGCTCTTGGCCTGAAAGGGATGGCATAGACTGCGAGTCCAAAATGGACAAGGCTCTCTTCATAGCCCGAAAGGCAGCCCCCCCCCCATAGAGAGACGGAA
Organism: Protopterus annectens; assembly: GCF_019279795.1. NCBI lineage: Eukaryota > Metazoa > Chordata > Ceratodontiformes > Protopteridae > Protopterus > Protopterus annectens. Next base: position 1,570,975,173 of record NC_056733.1, on the reverse strand, counting down.
GCTCAGAACCAAAATAGACTCCTTCGGAACCATTGTCCCACCCTGTACCGAGGAAGCCACCACCAAAGCAGAAGCCAGGGTTGAACTTACATATGCCAAGGCCCCAAAGGGCATGAAGAGCTCCAAAAGAATCGAAGTTGAACCCTGCCCCTCATAACTGACAACAAAGCACAGACCCCGGGAGGTCTCCGGTTCTGACAAAAAGAGTTCAAGGTAGGATGGTTGGTACCAGGGGCTCCAAAAACTTGGCTGGAGACGAAGGCGGAATCTGCAAGGGTGTTGAAGAAGTCAAGTTTCCACAGCCAATGTGGCTAGGAACTAAAGATGGAGGCAACTCCCTTGCCATCAGGAACTGGTCGATCAGTCTCATAATATCTGACTCCGACAGGCTCTTAGTGGACTGAATAGAACAGGCTGATGGAGATCTTGGTGTCCATCTCTCCAAAAAAGGACTTAGAGGACGGTCCGCAAATGGGTCGATTGAGGGAGAATAAGATGTCCTCGGTAGAACTATCAGTTGTGACTCCTTCGGTACAGAGTGTTCAGCTGACACCAAAGCTGCACCGAGACCTGAGCTGCAGAGGTCAGTGTCGATGAAAGAGTATCTTTTCCCACTGGTGTCGAGGAAACAGTTGACACCATGGGAGACGTGACCAATTTAGAAGGTGGTTCTGAAGATGCTGTCGGAACTGAATGAGCTCGCTTTTTTGGTTTTGAAGACGATGATGAGGAAAGAGAATAGCTGGCATCCATTTTTGGGACTAGAAATAGCCTCTTCAAACTCAGATTTAATAAGTCCTTTGAGAATGAGCTTATTTTTACTTTCTGTCAGGGTTCTAGTGGAAAAACCATGACAGATGGTCCAAACGTCTTGAAGATGGACAGCACCAAGACAATAAACACAAAAGGTGTGTCCATCTGAATATGGCATTTTTCTCTCTCACTTTTGGCACCTTTTAAAACTGGAGGTGCCTTTAGAGGGTTTGTCGGCCATAGTAGAAGCTAAGGCCTCCTGACACAAGGAAATATACACACGCAGTCACAGATAAACAAAGGAAAGAAAGAAAGAGATTTATCTTATATTTGTTTTCTGGGGGGTTTTTTGGTACAGAAAGAAGGGAAATTACCAACAATGGTAAAGGACGTTACCCAAAGGTAAAGGGGATAAGTACCAACGATGGAACCTTAAAGTACCTAATGGTAAAAGAGAAAAAAGATCACTTACACACACACACACACCTAAAGGGAACTAGAGGAGCAGGTAGATAAGGAAAGAAACAGAATTTAAAGGGGAAAAAACAAACTTACAGTTAGATAAAAGCCAAGGCTCAAGAGGTTGGTTGAAAGCATCTGGCACTACAACGTGGCAAACGAGATCTGAGGTAGTCTGGTAAGTGCATCATGGGTAGAGCCTAGCTCAAGAGTTTTTGGAAGTCGTAAGCTGGAATAATGGCTGAGTCAGTTCCAAAGGCTCAAAACCAAGCCCCACAGTCAAGAATTATGTGAAGATTGACAAAGAATAGTTATGTAAAATCTTACCATAACCATAGATGTTAGTCTCTTGCATGTTGCAGTATTTTCACATGTGGGGATCCTCCGCCTTGGGTGACCCGAACGTCTAGCTCATATACAAAAGCTTAGCCTGGCTGCTGTAAGGTGGGTGGGACGTCACATGCAGGAACCATAAACCGTGAGCCATAAAAATGTGACGTCCACATGCAAAGACATCAGAACTGAATGCCCAGTCGGACAATAGTCTAAGGTCAGCTGAAAAGATCCCATCCAGATAAGGGAAAAGGTCCTACAAGGGGGGTAGGAGGGAGGGATAGGAATACTGCAACATGGAAGAGAAGGACATCTGTGGTTATGGTAAGATTATAGACAACTATTCTATGTCCTTCTATTTTCATCTTGCAGTATTCTCACATGTGGGAGAGTAACAGAGCTCAACCTGTGATATGGGTGGAGGAAGAAGTTACAGTCTCCAAGAATGCATGGAGGATGGCTTTGGCAAATCCTGCTCTAGCTCTGGAGATGCAATCCAATTTACAGTGTTTAGTCAGTGTGTGGACTGAAGACCATGTTGCTGCCTCTAGGATCACGGCTGTATCTAGACCTTTTAGGAAAGCTCCTGAGGAGGTCACTGCTCTGGTAGAGTGGGCTCTCACAGTGTGTGGTAACTGTCTTTCATGGAAGGAGTAGCAGAAGGAAATAGTTTTGGATATCCAAGAAGATACAGTCTGCTTGGATACCGCTTTCCCCAGGGCCCTGGGGTGAAAGGACACAAAAAAGCTTGTTGGACTTTCTGATGTCCTTAGTCTTACCCAGACAGAACCTAAGCTGCCAGTGAACAACTAGGGAAAGGTGCACTCTCTCACTGTCATTCTGTGGTGAAGAAAAGAACATAGGTAAATGGATAGATTGGTTAAGGGAAAGTTCATTGACCACTTTAGGCATGAAGGAGGGGTTAGTGCACAGAGATACCCTATCCTTATGGAAAATGAGGTAAGGAAGGACAGCCATGAGAGCTTGTAATTCTGAGACTCTTCTGGCTGAAGTCAGGGCTACCAGCAGAACAGGTACACATTTTTAATGTGGCTGAAGGTGCTGGTTCAAAAGGGGTACTAGTAAGTTTCAGCCAGAATTAAATTCAAGTCCCAAGGAGGAGGTACGGGTTTCCTTGGTGGTCTGATGTGAAGGACCTCCTTGAGAAAAAGCTTCACCTCTAATATGGATAACAAGGATAGATCAAGAGGTAAACAGGATGAGAAAGCAGACAAGTCGACTTTCACTGAAGAATATGAAAGTTCAGACTTTATGAGCTCACACACATAGGACAAAAACAGAAGTATATCTGCTTGAAAGGGGTCTAGTTGCCTTTTAAGATACCAAGTGGAGAACCTTTTCCATTTGGATAAATAGAATCTCCTAGTAGTAGGTTTCCTGGCCTCCTGTAGGACAGACAGCACATCCTCTGAGTAAAGGTGTCTGAAAGGGATCAGAAGTTTATTACCCACAGGGTAATACAGAGCGTTTGTAGATGGAAGTGGATGAGAGATCCCTTGTGTTGTGTGATGAGGTCCACCTTGTGAGGCAACTTGTGGTGACTGCCCTTGGCTAGTGACAATAGAAGGGGGAACCAGTGCTGCCCTGGCCAACAGGGTGTCACCAGCAAGATTTCTGGCTTATCCTGCTAATTTTTGGCAGGACCATCTGTATTAGGAGGAAGGGGAGAAAGCATACAGGAACATCCCCTTCCATGAAATTAAGAAGCCGTCCCACTCAAAGCTTGTGGGGAGGGGTACCTTGAGCAGAACAGCTGTAGTTGTTTGTTCTGAGAGGAGGCAAACAGATATATCTGTGGAATGCCCCACTGGTGGACTATGTCGAAGAAGACATCTCTATGTAACATCCGTTCATGATTTTGCCTCAATGCCCTGCTGAGGGAATCTGCCTGATCATTGTTCTGTGATGGGATGTACACTGCCTGTGGGGTTATACTGGAGTGAATAGCCAACTCCCATGCTTGCATGGCCAGTCTGCAGAGTAAGAAAGATCTGGTCCCGCCCTGCTTGTTGATATACCACAAGACTGTGGTGTTGTCTGTGAAGATTTTGAGTGGGCCCGGGTGTATCAGGAAGAGGAATGCCTTCAGGGCTAGAAAAGTAGTCATTTCTCTGTTATTTATGTGCTTTTTCTGGAGATGGGGCTCCCACTGATCCTGTGCCTTGAGTCCATTCATAGGCGCGCCCCATCCCAGATCTGATGCATCTGTGTACATATGTTGATCTGCAGGTAGAGGCTGTAATGGGAGTCCTTGATTTAGGTAGAACTGCTGAATCCACCACCTTATTTCCTTCTGAACCTGAAAGTCTAGGGAGTGTACGTGCTGGGACCAAATATTCTTCAAGTACCACTGGAACTTCCTCATGTGTAGCCTGGCATGGGGCAACATGGGAAGACTGCCTGCCATGAAACCCAGAAGGCGAAGAAATTCCCTGGCTGAAATGGAGCCGACTAGGAATAGATCCTGAAAATAGATGGTCAGAGAATTGATCTTTTCTGGTGGGAGGAAGGCATCAGGTCCGTCCTTATTCTGCAACTCAGAAAATGTGATCCTGGGATGGAGTAAGGGATGACTTGAGTAGGTTGGCAGTGAACCCCAGGCTTCCTAGGAGTGAAAATGCAAATGTGAGTTGTCTTTGCAAGGTACTTGCTTCCTCTGCCTGAATGAGAAGGTTGTCCAAGTATGAGAAGATCTGTATGCCTTTTGTTCTGCAGAAGGCTACTACTGGGGCTAGACACTTTGCAAATACCCTTGGTGCTGTGGATAAACCAAAGGGCAAAGCAGTAAACTGATAGTGCGAGGATGGCACAACAAAACACAGGAATTTGCGAAAGTGTGAGTGGATAGGGATGTCAAGATATGCCTCCTTCAGGTCTAAAGTGGCCATGAAAGCACTGGGTATCAAGAGTGGAAGAAGGGTTTGTAGGGACAGCATGCGGAAAGAAGGTACCTGGAGAAGGGAATTTAAGCGAGACAGGTCCAGGATGGGCCTCCACTGGGCCATCCCTTTTTGGAACTAGGAACAGCCTGGAATAGAAGCCTTGACCTTCTTGTCCTGGGGGAACCCTCTCTATTGTACCTTGTTGGTACAAATCCTGAAAGACCTAAAGTATGAGATGGATTTTTTTTTTTTTTTGGAGGGAGGGGAATACTTTTGGAGAAGGCTTTTCTTGCCAAGTCATGAAACACCCTCTTTCCACAATTGAAAAAACCCAGCTGTCTGAGGTAATTTGATGGCACAAGGGAAGAGAGTGAGAAAGGCGGGCAGAAAGGGGAAGATGAGAAAGGGTGTCTAGCCAGTCACGCATTGTTAGGTCTATTAGGAAATGGCTGCCTTGGAGTAGTGTGTGAGGAGCCAATCCTGGAGGAAGGAGCCTTCCTGGTACTTTTTCTTGATTTAGAGGCCTTTCTGACAAAACTTGGCTTGGCTGGGTAGTTCCTATGAAACACAGGGAATAAGCAGACAAAGAGATACTTGAGATCCTGCAGTTCTTTGCTTTTCTCTTGCAGATTTTTAAAAAGCTCTGCTGACTGCTTTCCAAAAAGGAACTTGTTGTCAAGAGGGGCATCCATGATTTTGTTTTTAAAATCATTTGGCTGGGGTTGTAGCCTGAGCCAGGAGTACCTACACAGAACTGAAGTTGATGTAGCGGATCTAGCAGATGCTTCAGCAGCATCATAGCTGCATTTAATGGAATGCCTGGCTACTTGGGCAGCCAAAGAGAGTTAGAGGCAACCTGAGGTTTGTTTGGAGAATCTAGCATTGAGGAAAGCAGTGTTGAGGCCTAGGAGACTAGGTCTACAGCACACTTAACCATATGGGTTTGGTAAATGATGGCTCTAAAAGCCAAGGTTAAAGAAGTGTAAATCTTCTTTGCTAATCTGTCCATCACCTTACTGCCTTTATCTGATGGCAGTAGAGAAGAAGAGGGAAGTTGCCTGGATTGTTTGTCTGCTGAGACAGCAATCACAGCAGTGCCTGCCATAGGAGGATTACTGAAGAATTCAAAGTCATCAGGGACTTTGTAGAATCTGTCTGGTGTCTTTGGTGCGGGTGGCTGAGATTCAGGGGTCTTGGAAGCAGAGGCAAAGGCATCCAAGTATGCTGGTATTACCGGAAGGATAGCTGGGGGTGAAGGAGATTCAATCTGTAGACGCTCGTAATATCTCTTTTGCACCTCTGTCATTTGGGTGGAATCCCATTTGAAATATTCCCTCATTTTGGGGATAGTCTCCCCAAAGGTTATGTCCTCAGGTGGAGAATCCTCATCAGGAGAGCAGTATTCCAAGGGGGAAACTAGCTGTGTGGCATAGGAAAGGGACTTATCGGTGGAGGGGGAAGAATCTTCCTCTTCTGTATGAGGCAGTGGCATAGGTCCAGCAGAAGCAGGCCTAGGGCTTAATGTTGGAAGGGCAGTAGATTGAGAAGCTCTAAGCCTTAGGGCCAAAAACGCCTGCAATAGGGACTGGGAGAATGCCTGACAGTCAGGAACATCTGCTGGGGAAGATATGTGCTTTGCCTTTTGGTTTTTTTTTTAGGGAAGGAGTCTTGATTCCTGGATGAGTTGGAGTAGGCCTATTATCTGATGTCAGGCCAGGAGTAGAAGTGCCTTCCTTGGAGGTGGACGGCAGTACTGGCCATTCCCGGGAACCTGGTCCCCCCCAACTTCGGAGACAGACGTTGCAGGTTGGATGCGCAGTTCGGAGAAATAAGGGTGGCTTCCGAAGTGGTACCTGCTGAAGTCGCCGGACCCAATGGACGTTCCTCAGCCCCTAGACCGGAAGCTGGCGGGAGGTCCATACTTGGAGGTGCAGTCTCAGGCCTAACTACCTTGGCCTTCATTTTTAGCGGTTTGGACGAGACGGCAGGTTCAGGATCCATACCAAGGGCCAGGCACTTCAGACGGTGGTTTTCGATGAACAGCTTAAGGGCTGTGAGACAGATGCACAGTGTTTTAGTAAAACAACTGGCAGATGGAACATGCTTTAAAGTCGTGAGACGGACCTAAGCAAAACAAATAGAGGTCATGACTTTCTTAGTGCGGAACTTGATGACCACACTTACATTTTCTCTTCCTAGATGACATGGATGGAATCAGCTAAACAAAAGCTATACAGCAACCTAAGCTTTAGCCAAAATTAGAAAACGATTCCTCAACAGGGTACTCATCTTTGTTGGAGTCAGCAGCACAGAGCTGAATGAACAAGCTGACGTTCGACTGTGGCAGAGAAATTCTGAGGTCAGTGCATGCGAATGACACATTTATGGTCCCTGCATGTGATGTCCCACGCACCTTACAGCAGCCAGGCTAAGCTTCTGTATATGAGCTAGATGTTTGAGTCGCCTGAGGCAAAGTATCCCCACATGTTAAAATACTGCAACATGAGAATAGAAGGACATCATCAGATTAAGAGTTTTTCTTTCCAGATGAATCAGCCTTTGGGAACTTGGACTTTCTTTCTGTCTGTTCTGTATGACAGCTTGTGGGACCCTCGAGCTCAACATTAGGCCTTTCTTCCACTGAGAACAATGACGGCACTGAAGCCGAGTAACAAATTAGGGAGGTACCACAACAATGATGGATGCTGCTTTAGTATCAAGACCTACAGTAAAACCTCCACATGCCTCTAGAGAACATGGTTCAAGTATTGTAGTTTCAAGACTAAAAGCTCCATTAATGGCATTGACAAGGTAGAAGCATGTGTTGTCCTGGATCGCTCATCTGAACATTGATCCAAGGCCAACCATGAGAACAAGAAATTTAACATCATGATTAATAATCATGACTGAAGGGTTGGTCCAAAAATATCAGAAACAAGACTGTCAACACCAAGCTTGATGTCAAAGCCTCAACTAACACAACAGGGTGCAGTATGAACTCTTGTCACTGTAAAAGTGGCTCATGGCATTCTTGGAACTGTAGATAAACACCGGGATTGGTGAGGAGCTGTTAAATATTCTGTGTTTTGGTGAAAAAAAAGTAATTATTTCTCGTCTTCCACGGAGATACAGGAAGGGGAAAAGTTTCCAGGAGATGTCACCTCAGCCGTGAAAAAGTAGCCACTGCAAACTTGTCAATCAAAGTCAGACAATTGGGGTGGGAGAAAGACATTGCCCAAGTGTGGATGCGTTTTGCAATTTGATGGTTTTGGATCTGCAATAATGTATATTTCTTTGTCCAGACCAGAGTCAGACAAAACAATTAAAGTCTAAAATCCAGGCAATTTGTTTACTAGGATACATCATTTCAGAAGCTAACTCAGGCATTGGAGAGGATACTCTAGACCTCTCAGGAAGCTTATGTATTTTTATTCCTTTAGAAACTGAGTACTTAGAAGGCCATGCTTACCAGAATCCTAAGAACCAGAACTTGTTGTACAGAAGTAGCTGTAACTGGCCTTTTATATCTTTAAAATAAGATGAAGATAACTCGCAACACACAGAAGACAGAGAGACTGTGACCCTCAACCAAACAAATCATGCACTGGACGTATTGATGCTGGGCAAGAATCTTGTTCCAACATGTATACATGCACAACCAACATGTATACATGCACAACAGAAAAAGAAGAAAATGTCTCTAAGGAAGAAAAAAGTACATACTGAATGGAATGTGGTCTGACATTGGCTGGGACAGTCTTTCCATGAAAGGAATAACAGAATCTGATGCAATGTCCAATCCATTTTGAAATAGTCTGTTTTGAAATTGCTTTTCCTTGGACTGCAGGGGCGTAAGCTACAAAAAGTTGGTCAGACTTTCTACTGGTCTTGGTTCTGTCCAGGTAGTATCGAAGTTGTCTGTGAATGTCCAAGGTATGTAACAATCTTTCCCCCTTATTCTCAGGATTGGGGAAGAAAGCAGGCAGATGAATAGCTTGATTTAAAGAAACCCTAGATACCACCTTTGGCATAAAAGTAGGGTTGGTCCTTAATGAAACCCTGTCTCTGTGGAAAATTATGAACGGTGGTATTGCCATTAGGGCCTGTAGTTCCGAATCTCTTCTTGCTGAGGTAATTGCCAACAGGAAAGCTGTCTTCCATGAGAGAAATTGCAAGTCAACTGAAGCTGCTGGCTCAAATGGAGGTAGAGTCAGTTTTTCTAGGACAAAATTGAGGTCCCAGGCTGGCACTGGAGCCGTTCTTGGTGGCTTAATGTTCTTGATTCCCCTGAGGAATTGCCTTAGCAAAGGATGTGAAAAGACAGGCGGATCAGTGTTATATCTAGCTGAAATAGCTGATGCATGTATCTTTATGGAAGAATATGAGAGTCCATTCTTTAGCATATCTGCCAAATATTCCAGGATGAGTGGGATGTTCAATAATGATGCATCATGTCCCTTGCTGGTATTCCAAATGCTGAATCTCTTCCATTTTGCTAAGTAAACCTTTCTGGTGGATGGTCTTGAGCCTCTGTTAGTATCCGCTGAACTTCCTTGGAGAGAGATAGGTTGAGATTATTCATGGGATCTCCCAGGCTGTTAGCTGCAGTGTCTGAAGGTTTGGATGCACTGTTTTGAAGTTGTGTTGAGTCAAAAGTAGAGGCCATTGGGGAAGGGCCCTCTTCTTGGTGTGACATATGCTCCGTAGTAGTGGATACCAGTGTTGTCTTGGCCAGTCCGGAGCTATTAGGATCCCCTTGGGTCTCTCTGCTTTGATCTTTAGTAATACTGAGGTCATCAGTGGCAGAGGTGGGAATGCATAGATTTTTAGGGAGTTCCAGTTGAATGAGAGAGCATCTATTTTCCAAGCTTGTGGATGGTATGTCCTTGAGCAGAATTTTTGTAGATGATGGTTGAGGTGAGAGGCAAATAGGTCTACTTCTGGCCTGCCCCATGTCGAAGTGAGCTGTGTGAAGATCTTCGGATGTAACCTCCACTCGTGTGGATCTGTCAAATTCCTGCTTAGGCTGTCCGCCAGCACATTGTCTTTGCCTGGAACAAACTGGGATTGTAACTGAATGTTTAGGCTCAGTGATTTTTCCCAAAGATGCATTGTCGTCTGCAAAGGGGGTAAGAATGGGTGCCCCCTTGCTTGTTTATATACCACATCACAGTGGTGTTGTCTGTCCGTATCAGTAAATGGCCTTGCTGAAGTTGGTGTTGAAAGGCCTCAATGGCATGCATTACTGCCAGCATTTCCTTTTGGTTTATGTGCAGATGTGTTTCCTTTGGAGACCATTGTCCTTGTATACACCTGCCTTCCATGTGCGCCCCCCATCCAAGGTCTGAGGCGTCTGTGGTCATGGTCTGTGTTATCTGTGGTTTTTTGAATGACATACCTGTGTTTGCCTGGCTTACCGAGGCCCACCATAGGAATTCCTTTTGTAGGCATGGAATGAGTGGTATGGTTGTCTCTAAGTTGTTGCTGTGCTGAGACCATAGGCTTTTTAGGTACCATTGAAGCTTTCTCATGTGTAGTCTTGCTAATGGAACCAGGAGAATGCAGGATGCCATGTAACCCAGGGCCTGTAGGAATCTCCTTGCAGTCATCTGGGTAAGTTTTGCCAAACCTTTGAAATAATGAGTTAACTTCTCTTGCTTGTCTTCTCTTAGGTAAGCCATTTGAGAGGCTGTGTCTAATTTGGCTCCTAAGAAGATTATTTGCTGGGATGGCTGAAGTCTTGACTTTTGGAAATTGACTGTGTATCCCAGAGCTTGAAGTAATCGTATGACATAGTCCAAGTTTTTTGTCAACATCAATTTGTCGTCCGCTTGTATGAGGCAGTCGTCCAGGTACGGGTAAATTTGGATCCCCTGGAGCCTGTAATGAGCAATTACTGAAGCCAGGCATTTTGTGAATACTCTGGGCGCAGTAGATAAGCCAAATGGCAATGCTGAGAATTGATAATGCTCTGGCCCTGCAAGAAATCTGAGGTATCTTCTGCAGCTGTGTCTGATAGGGACATGCAGGTATGCCTCCTTGAGATCCAGAGTAATCAGCCAAGACCCCTTGCCCAGCATGGGAAGGAGTTGCTGTAGAGTCAGCATTTTGAACTTTGGTACTATGAGAAAGGTGTTTAATGCGGACAAATCCAGTATTGGTCTCCATTGAGATTCTTTTCTTGGAACAAGGAACAGTCTTGAGTAAAACCCCTGGCCTTGTTCTTGTTGCGGAACTCTTTCTATTGCTTTCATCCGAGTCAGCAGAGAGGTTTGCTTGATAGCCTCTGCCCTCTGGTTTTGTAGTAGGTTTGGCATGCCTTGTTTTCTTGGTAAGGTATGAAAATGGAACCTGTAACCTCAGTCTATAATGTCCAAAATCCATTTGTCCTTTGTCAGTCTGTGCCAATTGTCTGCAAACAGAGATAATTTCCCACCCAAGGGAGCTTCTATTTGTTCCCTGGTAGGCGGAAGTAGAGGAAAGTCATTGAGATTGTGGCTGTGGGGCAGGTGAAACCCCTGTGTCACTTCTTTGGTTTGCTGGCTGCCACTGTCGTCCCCTGTAAGGACCTCTGTATTGTCCTCTTCCTCGGCCACGTCTGTTTTTACCCCTTTGAAATTTTTCAGGATTAGGAAAGGACCAGTTTTTGAAGGCCAATTCCTACTGAATCTGGGGTTGAACCTGGAGGAAATCTTTCACCGTCTGAACTGATTTTGCTTTTTCCTCGATGGACTTTAACACATCCTTAGCATTAGCACCAAAAAGCTTGTTCTTTTCCAAAGGTGCATCCAGAAGTTTTGCCTTTACATGATCTGGTAGAGGTTGATCTTTTAACCATGCATGTCTATGAATGACTGCCCTGTCATAGCTGCCCTACATGAAGCTTCCAGTGCATCATATCCACACTGCAGGAAGTGATTGCTTACTTGCTGAGAGTTATGTACAGCTTCCTGCAAAGACTTCCTGTCTAAAGGATCAGGAGAGGCCAATGTTTTCTGTAAATATTCTAACAGGAAATCCTGATATTGTAACATATGAAAAGGCAATTCAAAGCTCTCATAGATAAAGTAGTGGAGGTGTAAACCTTCTACCCCGTCTCTCTAATGACCTAGCTTCCCTGTTGGAGGGCAAAGGATTTTTAGAGGTGGAAGCTGAAACACCTTTAGGTCCCTGGGAAATAGTTTCCAAATCAGCAGTATGGGCCCTGAATAAATGGGAATGTGTTTCTGGGACCCTGTAATACCTGTCTGGCTTGGCTGGAGCAGGAGGTAGAGAGTCAGTAACACTAGAGTCAGAATATAAATCATCCAAAACATCAAGCACAGGAGGAATAGCTAAGGGCCTGTGCTGGGGCTTTTAAGGAAAGTTCAAGGCTTTCTGGAATCAAAATATTCCTGGCCTTGCCACTTGAAATGTTCCCTCATGGTATGCAGAACTTCCCCAAAAGAAATATCCTCAGGAGGGAGGCCGAGGGATGGAATCCTCTGCATCCGAGTCCTCATAGGTCTGGAAGAGCTCTTCCTGGCCATCAGAGTGGACAGAGTCCTCAGAATCTTCATCTGAAGGAATAGGGTCAGAGGGTTCAACCCGGGGCCTTTTATCAGAAGGAGGCTGGGATCCTCTCTCAGGATGGGCCTGTGAACCTCTAATCATAGCAATTAAGTCAGCAGCCATAGTCATAATTTGTGTCTCTGGAGTAGGCTGAGGTAAGGCTTTAGCAGAAAGATGCTTGGTCTTGCTGGCCGCCTTAGCCCTAGTGTAGGCCTTGATAGACATGGCCATAGGAGGCCTGGCAGCTCCACGTGCAGGAGTGACCTTATCTACAGCAATGGTCTCGGGCATTTCCTCGGTTTCGGTATCCGGAGGAAAATCAATAGCTGGCGTCGGAGTGATATCCGGAATCGGAGTCGTCGGTAATGCAGTGTCTTCGGTTCGGAGCGGTGGAAAAACCGTCCCGGGGGAACTGGAGCACTCGCGGTAGGTTTTGGCGTGGAGTCGGTGGTAGACGCGGGCCGAGGATGTCGGTCCCGGTCTTTTCGTTTCTTGGGAGTTTGCGATGTCGGAAGCTCCGATGGCATTGTATAGGCAAATTTTTCGCTGAAAAAATCTTCAGCGAACTCCGCCCGGCGCCTGAGAGTGTGCTTGTTGAAGCGAGCACAGGCTACACAGGCCGAGACGTCGTGGTCTGGGCCAAGGCAAGGAAGACAGTAAGAGTAGAAATCCTTATGAGGTATTTGTTTACTACAAGAAAGACAATTGTTAACTTTTTCAGTAATTTCTGACATCGGCTGAGGCAAGAAAAGGTCCCCAATGGGGTACTTAGCTTTTTTGATGACTTCGGAATCGAAGAATACAGGAGCTGACCGACCGGCACTTGCGAACTGCTTCTGCTTCGGGCAACGTGCGGCAAGAAAGACTGAAGAAAATGGCGTCGGCTGATGCTTATGTACTCCAGCCGCTCTGACGTCAGAGAGAAATGCGACATCAGCCGACGTCGGACCCAGACTTTGGAATCCGGCCGACCGAGGGCTGCCTGAGTCAGGACAACCCATATGTTATGACTGCAGTTGCATTCTTGAAGGACATAGAAGAAAATGTCTCTTTCTAAGGAAGAAAAAAGTACAGTTTTGTACCTACCATAAATGTAGATGTCCGAACTGGATAGCATCTGCAGTCATAACAAGTGGGTTGTCCTGTCGTCAGGCAGCCCTGCAGTCGGCCGGATTCCAAAGTCCGGGTCCGGCTTCGGCTGATGTCGCACTCCACCCGACGTCATCTCTGTTGGTCTTCGGGTATAAAAGCATCAGCCGACGCCATTTTCCTCAGTGTTTCTTGCCCCAGATGCCAGTAGCCCTCTTGCAGGCTAAAAATTTGGATAGATGCCAATGTTTCCAAATAGATAGAGGTAAACACAACAATAAGCATATATGTACATATATACAAACAAATACACCATAAAGACTCCCCAACAGCTAGCTATTAGGAGGGTAAACACCCTAGGAGTACCACAGAGGGAAGGAGGGAGGGTAATCCTGACTGCAGATGCTATCCAGTTCGGACATCTACATTTATGGTAGGTACAAAACTGTACTATGTCCTTCATGGATGCATCTGCAGTCATAACAAGTGGGTAGAATACCATAGCCAACTAGGGGAGGAGGATAAAAGTAGATTATGGTGTGTTTAGGATCCCTTGCAGTACAGCAGTGGCAAACCCTGCTCGGGATCTGGAATATAGAGGCAAATTATAATGCTTGGCAAATGTATGCACGGAGGTCCAAGTAGCCGCCTCAATAATGTCTTTGGTTGCCACTCCTCGTAAGAAGGCTGTGGTAGTGGCTGTTGCCCTTGTAGAATGAGGTCTTATGTTCTGTGGAATTGGTTTTCCATGGAAGGAGTAACAGTGTCGTATGCAATTTCCTATCCATTTGGAGATTGTCTGTTTGGAAATAGCTTTTCCTTCCCTTCCTGTTGCATAGGCTACAAAAAGTTGGTCGGTCTTTCTGCTATTTTTTGTGCTGTCCAAGTAGTAGCGTGGCTCTCTATGTACATCCAAGGTATGCGGTATTTTTTCCCTCTGTTTTGTGGGTTGGGAAAGAAGGTAGGTAGGTGGATTGCCTGGTTTAAAGACACTCTGGATACCACCTTGGGCATAAATGTAGGATTAGTCCTCATGGACACTCTATCTTGGTGGAAGATTAGGAAGGGTTGCACTGCCATTAAGGCCTGTAGTTCTGAAACCCTCCTTGCTGAAGTAATTGCCAGTAGGAAAGCAGTTTTCCATGACAGGTGTTGTATGTCTGCTGTTGCTGCTGGTTCAAAGGGTGATAGTGTCAACTTTTCTAGCACAAAGTTTAAATCCCAAGCTGGTAATGGTGGTTTCCTTGGAGGTTTTACATTCTTGATTCCTCTGAGGAACTGTCTGAGCAAAGGGTGCGAAAAAACAGGTGGATCAAAGCTGTATTCTGCTGAAATAGCTGATGCATGTATCTTGATGGAGGAGTAGGACAGGCCTGAATGAAGAAGTTCGCCAGATACTCCAGAATGTTAGGCATATCTATGTTTGACACATCTTTTCCTCTTTCCGTACTCCAAATGACAAACCTTTTCCATTTTCCAGCATAGTTCCTTCTTGTTGAAGGTCTGCGTGCTTCAAGAATAATGTCTTTAACTCTTTGGGAAAGTTCTGGATTAGCTGCTGCTATGTGATGTTCCATGCAGTCAGTTGCAGCGTTTTTAGGTTTGGATGTATGATGCTGTAGTTGTTCTGAGTTAACATCAAAGGCATCAGGGGTATTGGCCACATATTGTTCGAGACATGCTCTTCAGTAGTGGGTACCAGTGTTGTCTTGGCCAGTTTGGAGCTATCGGGATTATCCTTGGACGTTCTTCCTTGATTTTTAGCAGTACCTTGTGTATCAAAGGAAGAGGTGGGAATGCATATGCTGTTAGGCCTTTCCAGTTGAAGGAGAGTGAGTCCACTTTCCATGCTAGTGGGTGGAATGTCCTTGTGCAGAATTTTTTGAGCTGGTGATTGAGAGGTGATGCGAATAGGTCTATCTGTGGCATTCCCCATTTCTTCGAGATGGTTTTGAAGATGTCCGGGTGCAGCTTCCATTCGTGGGCATCCGAAGTGGTTCCGCTTAATATGTCTGCTAGGGTATTGTCTTTCCCCGGTACAAATATTGCCTGTAACTGAATGTTGTAGCTGAGTGCCAGGGTCCACAGCTCCAAGGTCATTCTGCATAGGGGGTATGAATGAGTGCCTCCCTGTTTGTTGATGTACCACATGACTGTGGTGTTGTCTGTCCTTATCATCAACTGGCCCTCTTTGAGAAATGGTTTGAACTTTTGGATTGCCAGTTTTACTGCCAGCATTTCTTTTAGATTGATGTGCAGGTGAAGTTGATCCTGTGTCCACAATCCTTGCACGCATTTGTCCAGCATGTGGGCCCCCATTCCTAGGTCTGAAGCGTCTGTTGTGATGGTCTGGCTTGGTTGACATCTGCGAAAGGGTAGGCCTGGGTTTGACTGGCATGCCTGAGCCCACCATAGGAACTCCTGTTTTAAGCATGGAATTAGTGGGATTTCTGTTTCTAGACTGTGTCTGTGTTGGGACCATAAATTCTTTAGGTACCACTGTAGTTTCCTCATATGTAGTCTGGCAAATGGGACCAAGATTATGCATGATGCCATGAAGCCCAAGGCCTGCAGAACTTTTCTTGCTGTTAACTTGTTCAGTTTTGTTAGTGCCAAGAAGTAAAGAGGAAGTTCTTTTGTTTTCTGTAGTCAGGAATGCCATTTGTTGTACTGTGTCCAATTCCGCGCCCAAGAATGTCCTTGTTTGGGATGGTATCAGCCTTGACTTTTGTAAGTTGACTGTGTATCCCAGTCCTTGTAGCAAGTAAATGACCCTTTGTAAATCTGTTGTCAGCTTGCTTTTGTTGTCCCCTTGTAGCAGGCAGTCGTCCAGGTATGGGTAAATTTGAATTCCCTGTAGTCTGCAATGGGCGATTACTGATGCCAGGCATTTTGTGAATACTCTGGGCGCAGTAGATAAGCCAAAGGGCAATGCTGAGAATTGATAGTGCTCTGATCCTGCAAGAAATCTGAGGTATCTTCTGCAGATTGGTCGAATGGGGACGTGCAGGTATGCCTCCTTGAGATCTAGAGTTACCAGCCAAGACTCCTTGCCCAGCATGGGAAGAAGTTGCTGTAGGGTCAGCATTTTGAATTTTGGGACAATGATGTATGTATTTAAGGTGGACAGGTCGAGAATTGGTCTCCAACTTTTTCCTTTCTTGGAACTAGGAATAGTCTGGAGTAGAACCCCTTTCCTTGTTCTGCTGTTGGCACTCTTTCCACAGCTCTCATGTTTGCTAACTCCATTATCTGGCGTAGAGCCTCTGTTTTTTGGTTTGGAGGTAGATTTGGCATTCCTCTTTGACTGGTAAAGTGTGGAAGTGAAACCGGTAACCTTGATCTATGGTTTGTAAAATCCACTTGTCTTTTGTTATGTAGTGCCAGTTCTTTGAAAATAAGGTTAACTTTCCGCCTAGAGGAGCTGCTATTTGTTCCCTGGTAGGCGGATTTAGGATTAAGTCACTGTGGTTGTGCTGATGTAGTGGCAGTGGCTGTGTCTGTGCCTCTGTTGTTACCTTGCCACTGTCGTCCTCTGTAGGCACCTCCTCTGGATTGGTTTCTGCCTCTGGAGCGTCTATTCCTGCCCCTTTGAAATCTTGTGGAGTCAGGAAAGGACCAATTTTGGCAGGCCAGTTCCTGCTAAACCTTGGGGTTGAACCTGCAAGAAATCTTTAACAGTTTGAACAGATTTTGCCTTTTCTTCCATTTTCTTCATAACCTGCTGGGCAGGTGTACCAAACAAACTTGTCTTGTCCATAGGAGCATCTAGCAACTTAGCTTTAACATGATCCGGTAAAGCTTGTTCCTTTAGCCATGCATGCCTTCTTATCACTGTGCCTGTCATGGCTGATCTAAATGAAGCCTCCAGTGCATCATAGCCACATTTTAAGGAATGGTTGCTAACCTGTTGTATGTTATTTACCATCTCTATTACATATTTCTTATCAAGAGATTCATCAGTGGTTAGTTTTTAGTTAACTGATCAAGCATAAACTCTTGGTATTGTATCATGTGAAACTGACAGTTTAAAGCTCTAGCTGAGAGAGTAGCTGAAGTGTAGACCTTTTACCCCATCTGTCTAGTGACCTTGCTTCCCTTTCAGAAGGAATAGGGTTTTTAGCTGTGGTCGCGGCTACTGCCTTGGGACCCTGGGATATAGTTTCTGGGTCTGCAAGTGGGGCCTTGTAAAGGTGGTGATGAGTATCTGGCACCCTGTAAAATCTGTCTGGTTTGGCAGGGGCTGGGGGTAAAGAATCTGGAGCGGAGCAAACATCATTGAAAGCATCATCCACCACAGAGAGAACAGGAGGTATAGCTAAGGGCCTGTGCTGTGGGAGGTGCAGAAAGGTCCTAAGTCTTTTTCTGGAGTATGAAAAATCCTGTTGCTGCCATTGGAACTGCTCTCGCATGGCATGCAAGGTTTCCCCAAAGGAGAATTCTTCTGGTGGGGAAGCAGCTGGAATGGATTCTTCTGCATCCGAATCTTCAAAATTGGAGAAGGGAGCCTCAGGCTGGTCAGTTATGTCTGATTCATCTGCAGAATCATCAGAAGACACTGGCTCAGGGGGCTCTGCCCTAGGTCTCTTCTCTGGGGGCTGAGAGGCCCTGTCTGGATGAGATTGAGATCCTCTAATTAAAGAAATTAAATCTTCTGCCAAAGAAAGCATTTGAGAACTAGAAGAGGGCCTGGATGTGGGGGGTTTAACAGGCACTGTTTTAGTAGTCTTGGCTGCTTTAGCCCTGGCGAAGGCCTTAATGGACATGGCAGCTGGAGGCCTAGCAGCACCACGTGCTGGGGTAGAGACATCCAAGGGGATGGTGTCTGATAAGTCAACCACCGTAGTGGGTAAGATTTCTGAGGTCGATTCAAGAGTTGTAGCAGGGGCCTCAGTTGTAAGAATAGGTTCAGCTGTACTTTGAGCAGTTTTCTCGGTTTCGGCGAAACCGAGACACTCATGATTTGCTTTACCGTGGTTTCGGCGAAACCGCGGACCGCAGTGTCGGTCTTTATCTTTGCGTTTTTGGGGTAGTCGGAGGATCCGGCGGCATAATGTACGCAAAATCAGAACCGAAAACTGTTCTGCAAACTCCGACCGGCGCCTAAGCGTTCGTGGTTGAAAGAGGCACAGGCGAACAGGCTGCTACGTCGTGGGCTGGGCCTAAACAAGGCAGACAGTAAGAGTGGAAATCTTTATGAGGTATTTGTTTCCCACAGGTTAAACAATTGTTAACTTTTTCTGACATCGGCTGAGGCAAGAAAGAGTCCCCAACAGGGTACTTAGCTTTAGAAGTCTTCGAAGTAGTATTCGGTAGAAGTAATCTCTGGATCCGACCGACCGGCACTTGCGAACAGCTTCTGCTTCGGGCGCCACGCGGCAAGAAAGACTGAGGAAAATGGCGTCGGCTGATGCTTTTATACCCGAAGACCAACAGAGATGACGTCGGGTGGAGTGCGACATCAGCCGAAGCCGGACCCGGACTTTGGAATCCGGCCGACTGCAGGGCTGCCTGACGACAGGACAACCCACTTGTTATGACTGCAGATGCATCCATGAAGGACATGTACATACTGAAAGCCAATAAATGAGCAAAAAATGTTTTTCCTGGAAAAAAACAGCAAAAATGGAAGGCAAAAAGTACAGTTTTGTACCTACCATAAATGTAGATGTCCGATAGGTATGCATCTGCAGTCATCACATATGGGTTGTCCTGCCTCAGGCAGCCCTTCGGTCGGCCGGAATCCAAAGTCTGGGTCCGGCGTCGGCTGATGTCGCTTTCCCGGCCACAACGCCTGGGGTATAAAAGCGTCAGCCGACGCCATCTTCCTCAGTTTTTCTTGCCCCAGATGCCAGGTGCCCTCTAGGAAGGGTAAATTTGGAAAAATGCAATAAAAAATCCAAACATTTGCAAAAAAAAAAAAAAATATATATATATATATATATATATATATATATATATATATATATATATGTGTGTGTGTGTATAAAACAAATACACCATAATAGATCCTCCACAGCTAGCTGATAGAGAGGTAAGCACCCTAGGAGTACCACAGAGGGGAAGGAGGGAGGGTAAACCTGACTGCAGATGCATACCTACCGGACATCTACATTTATGGTAGGTACAAAACTGTACTATGTCCTTCAAGGATGCATCTGCAATCATCACATATGGGTAGAATACCATAGCCAATCTGGGGGTGGAGGTTCTAGGAAAAGGATGGTGTAGCTAAGATACCCTGCAGGACAGCCGTAGCAAAGCCTGCTCTGGATCTGGAATATAGACGTAAATTGTAATGCTTGGCAAATGTATGCACGGAGCTCCATGTGGCAGCTTCTAAAATGTCTTTTGTAGCCACCCCTCTTAAGAAGGCTGTGGAGGTGGCTGTGGCTCTCGTAGAATGAGGTCTAATGTTAGCTGGTACAGTCTTTCCATGAAATGAGTAACAAAAGCGGATGCAATTTCCTATCCATTTTGAAATTGTCTGTTTGGAAATTGCTTTTCCTTGAGTACCAACAGCATATGCTACCAGCAACTGGTCAGTTTTCCTGAAACCTTTAGTTCTGTCCAAGTAGTAGCGCAACTGTCTGTGAATGTCCAGGGTGTGCAGCAGTTTCTCCCCTTTGTTTTGTGGATTTGGGAAGAAGGTAGGCAAGTGAATGGCTTGATTCAATGAAACCCTGGATACCACCTTTGGCATAAAAGTAGGATTAGTTCTTAATGAAACTCTATCCTGATGGAAAATAATAAATGGCTTAACTGCCATCAGGGCCTGCAATTCCGAAACTCTTCTTGCTGAGGTTATTGCCAGAAGGAAAGCAGTCTTCCATGAGAGGTACTGTAGATCTGCAGATGCTGCTGGTTCAAATGGAGGCAGTGTTAGTTTTTCCAACACGTAGTTAAGGTCCCAAGCAGGTAGAGGTGGTTTCCTAGGAGGTTTGATGTTTTTGATCCTTCTTAGAAACTGCCTTAGGAGAGGATGAGAAAAGACAGGGGGATCAGTATTGTACTCTGCTGAAATTGCTGAAGCATGAATCTTAATAGAAGAGTAAGACAGTCCATTGTGGAACATTTCTGCCAAATATTCCAGGATATGTGCCATGTTCATCATTGTCGCATCTAGGCCCTTTGTGGTGTTCCAGATGAGAAATCTTTTCCATTTTGCTGAGTATGTCTTCCTTGTGGAAGGGCGGCGAGCTTCCAGAATAATATTCTTTACTCTCTGGGATAACTTATCCTGAGGAGGAGTCAAGGTATTCTCCACGCTGTTAGTTGCAATGTTTTCAGGTTGGAGTGAAGAGTTTTGCATCTGTGCTGTGTCAGTAGAAGTGGCCATAGAGGTACGGGCCATGGCTTCGTACGTGACATGCTCCTTAGCAGTGGGTACCAGTGCTGTCTTGGCCAGTCCGGAGCTATCAGGATCACTTTTGGTTGTTCTGCCCTGATCTTCAGTAACACCTTGGTCATTAATGGAATAGGAGGAAATACATACACTGTCAGATTTCTCCAGCTGAAAGAGAGGGCGTCCACTTTCCACGCATGTGGGTGGTATGTCCTTGAGCAGAATTTCTTTAGTTGATGATTGTGGGGGGATGCAAATAGATCTATGTCCGGACTCCCCCAAGATTGTATTATCTGTTGGAAAAGGTCTGGGTGCAGCATCCATTCGTGTGCATCTATGATATTTCTGCTTAAGCTGTCCGCCAGTGTATTGTCCTTCCCTGGCACAAACTGAGCTTGTAGCTGTATATTGAGTTTCAAGGAAAGATCCCATAGATTCATTGCCAGTCTGCACAGAGGATAAGAATGGGTACCTCCTTGCTTGTTTATGTACCACATAACTGTGGTGTTGTCTTTATTAGTAGATGGCCTTGATGCAGAAATAGTTTGAAGGCCTCGATTGTGTGTATCACTGCTAGCATTTCTTTTTGATTTATGTGCATGCGTAGTTCCTTTCGTGACCACTGTCCTTGGGCACCTCTGCCCTCCATGTGTGCTCCCCAACCTAGGTCTGAAGAGTCTGTTGTAATAGTTTGGGAGGTTTTTGGCTTTGTGAAGGGCAGCCCTCTGTTGGACTGGCTGGCCTGAGCCCACCACAGAAATTCCTTGTGAAGGCATGGAATGAGTGGGATTAAAGTTTCCAAACTGTGACTGTGCTGGGTCCATAAACTCCTTAGGTACCACTGCAGCTTTCTCATATGTAGCCTTGCTTGTGGAATCAGAAGAATACAGGATGCCATGTAACCCAGGGCCTGCAGGATTTTCCTTGCAGTCAGCTGAGTTTGTCTTGTCAGATTCTTGAAGTAATCCGGTAGTTGACTTTGTTTTTCTTCTGTGAGACAAGCCATTTGGGTGGTTGTATCTAGATCCGCACCCAGAAAGGTTATTGGGATGGAACAAGTCTTGATTTGTGCATTTTGACTGTATATCCCAAGGCCTGTAGAAGATTGATGGCATAATTTAAGCCCTTTATCAGAGTTTGTTAGTTGTCCGCTTGTATAAGGCAGTCGTCCAGATATGGGTAGATTTGAATCAACTGGAGTCTGCAGTGTGCTATTACTGATGCCAGGCATTTCGTGAATACTCTGGGCGCAGTAGATAAGCCAAAGGGCAATGCTGAGAATTGATAATGCTCTGACCCTGCAAGAAATCTGAGGTATCTTCTGCAACTTTGTCTGATAGGGACATGCAGGTATGCCTCCTTGAGGTCTAGAGTAACCAGCCAAGACCCCTTGCCCAGCATGGGAAGGAGTTGCTGTAGAGTCAGCATTTTGAATTTTGGCACAATGAGATAAGTATTCAATACGGATAAGTCGAGAATAGGCCTCCATTGATGCTCTTTTCTTGGAACAAGGAATAATCTGGAGTAAAATCCTTGGCCTTGTTCTGAAATAGGAACTTTTTCTATGGCTTTCATTTGGAGTAAGTTTGAGATTTGTTTCAAAGCCGCTGTCCTTTGATTTGGTGGCAGACCTGGTATGCCTTTTCTTTTTGGCAATGTGTGGAAATGGAACCTGTATCCGTTGTCTATTATTTGGAGTGTCCATTTGTCTCTTGTAATGTTGTGCCAATTTCTTGAGAATAAAGAAAGCTTTCCGCCCAAAGGTGCTTCTAATTGAGCCCTGGTTGGCAAAGTCAAAGCAGAGTCATTGAGTTTGTCCTTGTGCAGCAGTTGCAGATCCTGAACTGCCTGTCTGGATTGGAGGTTGCCATTGACGGCCTCTGTAGGACCCCCTAGCTTGGCCTCTACCTCTGGCACGCCTGTTTCTGCCCCTTTGAAATCTTTCTGTGTCCGGAAAGGACCAATTCTTGGAAGGCCAGTTTCTGCTGAATCTAGGCGGTTGGACTTGAAGAAAATCCTTAACCGTTTGTACAGATTTTGCCTTTTCCTCAAATTTCTTTAGGACGTCTTGAGCAGTGGAACAGAATAACTTTTGCTTTTCCAGTGGAGCATCCAAAAGCTTAGCTTTAACATGTTCTGGCAGAGATTGTTCCTTCAGCCAAGCATGCCTGCGTATGAGAACACCTGTCATTGCTGACCTACATGAAGCTTCCAATGCATCATAACCACACTGCAAGAAATGGTTGCTAACCTACTGGGAATTATGTACCAGATCCTGAAGGGATTTACGGTCCAGGGGTTCAGAAGAAGACAATTTCTTTTGCATTTCTTCTAACAAATACTCTTGATACTGTATCATGTGAAATTGACAATTTAATGCCCTCATAGCAAGAGTGGCAGAAGTATACACTTTTTTACCCCATCTCTCTAATGCCCTGGACTCCTTTGCAGAGGGGAGTGGGCTCTTAGTAGTAACAGCTGCAACCCCTTTAGGGCCCTGTGAAATAGTTTCAGGGTCAGCAGAGTGGGCCTTATAAAGAAAATTATGTGTGTCCGGGACCCTGTAATACCTATCAGGCTTAACAGGGGCCGGAGGCAGAGTATCAGGGGTCATACTAGAGTCAGAATATACATTACATCATCAATCACATTTAAAACAGGAGGAATAGCCAAAGGTCTATGCTGAGGTAAATGAAGAAAAGTTCTTAGTCTTTTCCTGGAATCAGAATATTCCTGGCCCTGCCATTTGAAATGCTCTCTCATAGTGTGAAGCATCTCCCCAAAGGAAAGCTCTTCAGGAGGGGAGGCTGAGGGAATAGATTCCTCTGCATCCGAATCCTCGTAGGCCGAATAAGCCTCCTCCTGGTAGTCTGAGTGATCCGAGCCAACAGAGGCCTCCTCTGAAGAAAGGGGATCAGGGGGATCCATCCTGGGCCTTTTGTCTAGAGGGGGTTGGGAGACCCTGTCCAGATGAGGCTGAGAGCCCCTAATTAAGGAGATCAGGTCCTCTGCTAAAGTTAAAATCTGTGAACTAGAAGAAGGTCCCTGAGGAATAACTCTGGGAGGCATGGCTTTAGTGTGCTTTGCAGCTTTAGCCCTGGTGAAGGCCTGAATAGACATGGATGCAGGAGGCCTGGCTGTACCACGTGCTGGTGTAGCTTTATCTAAAGGTATGGTGTCGGTAGATTCCAATACACCAGTTTCGGAAGGCAATTCTGTAACCGACTCGGTAGGAGCCTCCGGGACCGTGGCTGTCGGTTGTATTATTTCAGGGTTCGGAAGTTCCAAGGACTCGGTATCAGCCGAGACCGAGACACTCGCGGTAGGCCTAGCCGCGGTTTCAGCCGAAACTGCGGCCTGCGTGTGTCGGTCCTTGTCTTTCCGTTTCTTAATTAAATGTGATGTCGGGGTTTTCGACGGCATTTTGTAAGCAAAACTATCTCCAAAAAACTCTTCTGCGAACTCCGACCGATGTCTAAGAGTGCGCCAGTTGAAGGAAGCGCAGGCAGAGCAGGCCGAGACGTCGTGGTCTGGGCCTAAGCAAGGGAGACAATAAGAGTGAAAATCCTTATGAGGTATTTGTTTCCCACAAGTTAAGCAATTATTAACTTTTTCTGACATCGGCTGAGGCAAGAAAGAGTCCCCAACGGGGTATTAGCTTTTGAAGTCTTCAGATAGCGAAATTACAGGAGCTGGCCGACCGGCACTTGCGAACTGCTTCTGCTTCGGGCACCACGCGGCAAGAAAGACTGAGGAAGATGGCGTCGACTGACGCTTTTATACCCCAGGCGTTGTGACATCGGGGAAAGGGCAACATCAGCCGACGCCGGACCCAGACTTTGGAATCCGGCCGACCGAAGGGCTGCCTGAGACAGGACAACCCATATGTGATGACTGCAGATGCATCCTTGAAGGACATTAATAGAGAGATCAAAACTGGAAAAACATCCAAAAAAGAAGTTATGTCTTACCATAACTTTCCATCTGTGTTGCTGATCTTCATCCATTCATCACTGGTAGGGTTTTGGTTACGTCATCGGAACAGAGTCGGCCTTATACCAAGCTCGTGCCAGCCAAAAACTCTCAAGCTAAGCTTTTACACATAATCCCCTTTTCCCTATTACCTCAGATAGAGTTTGCCCTAATCAGCAAAGCAGAGGCGGTCTCTGAGCAAAAACCTTAATCCAGGAAATGGCCCCAAAGTATCCCCGAGGAGCCTCTAGGAGGGGTAAGGAAGGTGGGACATTTTGAATGGATGAAGATCAACAACACAGATGGAACGTTATGGTAAGACATAACTTCATCTGATGTTGTTAATCTTCATTCCATCCATCACTGATGGGACAGAGTCCCCAGCTACCTTATATCACTTGGGTGCCCCTATGGAAGAACATTCCTGAGCACCACTGATCCAAATGAAGCTCTTCCCCTGGAGACCCGATCCAACTTGTAATCAGTGACAGAAGTATGGAGGGAAGCCCATGGAGATGATGCACAGATGTCGTCCATTGAAGCTCTGCAGTGGAACGTCACAGAAGTTGCCATTGATCTAGTGGAGTGAGCTCTGATGTTTGGTGGAACAGACTTTCTTTCTTCGTTATAAATGAAAATTATACAATCTCTCGGCCATTTGGATAGGGTCACTTTAGAGATGGACTTCCCCATTTTTGAACCAGAAAAGTATATAAATA
Organism: Protopterus annectens; assembly: GCF_019279795.1. Taxonomy (NCBI): domain Eukaryota; kingdom Metazoa; phylum Chordata; order Ceratodontiformes; family Protopteridae; genus Protopterus; species Protopterus annectens. The sequence continues at coordinate 1,570,950,049 of NC_056733.1, read as the reverse complement.
ACTGGTCTGATTTTCAGATTGTTTTTGTCCTGTCTAAGTAAAATCTCAATTGTCTGTGGACATCAAGTAAATGTAAACAATACTCTTCCATGTTCAAAAATTTAGGAAAGAACACTGGTAGGTCAACATTCTGATTAACAGAGAGCTCAGAGATTACTTTGGGCAGGAATGAAGGGTCGGTCCGTAGTGATGCTCTCTTCTTAATCAAATAAGGATCCTTGGTACAAACAGCCTGGAGCTCGGAAATGTGACTGGCCGATGTAATATCCACGAGAAAAAGAGATTTCCAAGACAGAAACTTGATTTCACATGTGCCTGCTGGCTCAAAAGGAAGCTGTGTCAAAGACTGTAAGACAAGTATGAGACTCCCAAGATTCTGTGCGCTGCTTAATTGGAGGTCTGGAGTGACAGACCCCTTTCAAAAAGGTTTTGCTTAGCCGATGAGAAATTAAAGAGGAGTCACCAAAACCATTATGAAAATTCAAAATGGCAGCTAAATGAACTCGTATAGCTGGTGCTGCGGCACCCTCCTCAAAGAAGTTAGATGAGTACTGGGGTACGGCAGAGACCAGTGCAGAATATGGATCTAGTTTTCTCTGTCTAGGCCAAATAGAAAATCTTTCCTGAGATCAGACGAGATCAGGCACATTCAGAGTGGTATGGCTGTAGGCTTAGCCTACAGCACCTAGTATTCCCAGGCGGTCTCCCATCCATGTACTAACCAGGCCTGACCCTGCTTAGCTTCCGAGATCAGACGAGATCCATTTGTCAGCATAAAGTTTTCTGGTGGACAGTTTATGCGAAGCCAGAATAATGTCACGTACTGGAGAGGGAAGATTACAATGCCTGGTGATAATCAAAAGTGGAGAAGCCAAGCTGTGAGCTTGAGACTGGTCAAGTTCGGGTGGCTCAACCCTTGGGAGAAAAAAATCAGATCTGGAGATGGATCCAAGGTCCACGGTCTGCAAAGTAGATGAGACCAGAGAAAGGGGAACCATACCTGTGAAGGCCAATATGGTACTATGAGAATCATTTTGTTTTTCAACCAAAGAGGTTTCTTCAGAACTTGAGGAATCAGAGGAATGGGAGGATAAACATAAAGCAGTCCCGCGGGCCAATCATGGATAAGAGTGTCCCTCGGGGACTCATTAAGGTGAAGTAGTTGTGCATTTGTGACTGGACGGGGAGGTGAATAGATTGCAGCAAGGCTGGCCCCAACAGCTTAAAATCTTTGTCGCTATGCTGGGGTTGAGGGACCACTCATGAGTTAGGAGAATGCATCTACTCAATTTGTCTGCAATCATGTTGGAATTCCCCAGGATATGCGTTACTATCAAAGCGGTTGGAAGCTATTGCCCACTGCCAAACTCTCATGGCCTCTTGACATAGGAGATAGGACTTGGTTCCTCCTTGTTTGTTGATATACCAAACCACTGACATGCTGTCCGATTGGATAGCAATTGTTCCTGAAGGAAAGGCAGACTGAAATGCTTGCAACGCCAAAAGCACTGCCCTCAGTTCTAGAGCATTTATATGTAAGATTGACCTCTAAATCGGATCATGTGCCTTGGACAGTCATTCCCTGAAAATGCCCCCCACCCCCACCCAACCAGGGAAGCATCCGTGATCACAATGGCTCTGGGCTGAAGGGTGTGGGAGGATCGGCTCCAAAGTTCTGTCTCTGACTTCACCCACCAAGAAAGGTCTTGTTTGCATCGCTCTGTTATTCGAATCTGGGAGGACAACGGGTAGCAATTTGGATATCACTGGGTTAACATTTTGGCTGGCGCGAATTTGCTATAAGGCTGACTCGGTTCCCAGGACGGAACTGAAACCCATCATTGATGAATGGAATGAAGATTAACATCAGATAATAAATTTATACAACACTAACAGATGTGTGCATTAAATTAGAGCCTTTTCAAAGAACACTGAGTTATCCAGCTTATGAACATTTATTAGCTAAGTGATCTAAATACCTGTAGCCTTAAACCAAAGAATTGCAAGAGATGAATATGAAAGTTATGTACTTATTATAACATTATATCTGCTTAGATGCTTCCATTTTCTTTACTGACAAAACTACCATGTTCCACACATGCTGAGGTCAGCAGATAAAACTTTCACAGGCTACTCTTATGCCTCCTCTTCCTCCTCATGATTTCTTGGACTTCTTCATCTTTAGTTCCTATTCCACTTTGAAAACATAAATTGCAATAAGCCTTCCCAAATTAACCAAGAGATGGAGGGAGAGGGACCCCTAACTAGTCCTAAAGGGCACCTGGTTTGGAAAAGGCTTAATCTTAACAGTATGGGTCAGGAGGGGAACTAAAATGTGGTGACATATCCGTTTCCCTCATTAACTCCAAGGTTGCTAATCACAGAGTCTACAGCAGCTATATTGCTACTCCTCCCTGAAAAGACTGCACAACTCAGCTCAAGGACTCAAAATAGTTAACAGGGTCATGTCGCAAGTATGAGAAGGGATGAATTCATGTCAGGACAGAGGTCACCAAAGAAAGTAGAACTAAGAGCTCACAGAGCTCCAGGTAGCTAGGGAGCACCAAACCTGGAAGAAATTTCTACCCAATCAAGGCCACATCGAATCTCAATGCAAGAGACCACCAAGTGGGGAGAGGAAATGTGCCAAGATACAATTCACCCACAACCCAAATGAAGGAAGTGGACACACTGAAATATACTACGTTTTCTTAAATACCATAGAATGTAAAGGTTCCCTGGACTAAGGCATATGCAAACTCTAGTGTAAAATAGATGATATTTTAAAAAGTCCTTTTACTGTGGGGGTGGGGGGGGGGCCCTCTCCAAAGATGACCAACACACCATCCTGTCTACCTTGGTGAATTTTGGTACTATAACTAAAAAGGAAAGCTTCTCCTGGTATCAAACCTGAAAGTAGGGGAGATCCAAGGGGTGAGGCAGATTAACAAGCAGCTGCAGACCAGTTTGGTGCTCAGATAAGTAAAATCTGAATTACATAGTCGTCAAAGACAAAGAAGTAAATACTTGGGCCACTTTCAACGTAAAAGATCAAGAATGTAGAATTTGCCATGCTATGACATCCCACTGAGAGACCAGCAGTTATCCAGACATATGTGAATCATTCAGAAGTGATAAGGAAATGTACCTGGCAGAGCTGCAGGAAGTAAGAGGGAAGATCGAGATCCCCACAGAGTGAGTTGCAGCTACTTACCTAAGCCTGGTAAACCATTAACTTCCTCCAGAAGGATGGAAGCCTGTGACTACTGGGAAGAATATTGTTCTATGGGCCGGACATTATAAATGAAAAACCCTAATGTTAAAACTTAAGACAAAGTTGGAATAATACAAGTTTTGGGGGCTGGGTGTTAGACAGGAAGGGTCTAAAGTAAGGAAGGCAATGGGAGAAGATTAAGTGATGGACAATGACTTTTTCACAAGAGCTAGTGTGCTAGAATAAAAGTGCACCTATGGATGATGGGCAAGCATTTGGCCTCAACCATGACATGGCTATGATATTCCTACTTGGAGGAAATTACACCATAAATCAGCAGATTTTAATCAAGAAAGGTTTTTTTTTTTAAAACAATTCTTCAGACTTTATTTAAAGATGTAGTTGCATAATACAGTTTACTTAAAAACGCCCTGCATATCCATTCCACAATACAACAGTATAAAGGCAGTAGTATACAGAGCACATATATAAAGACAGTAACCATAAACCTTCTCAGTCATTATGGCTACATCTTTATCCATAAAGCTCTGTTAAGCTTAAGTCCACCTTCCCCACCACGTTCTGACATTAACTGCTTCTTGAACTAAATGTTGTAGCATATTCTTTCACCTGTAAATATGCATATTTGTTTTTTTAGCATATCCTTCTATCTGTAAATATGTTTTGTTCATTTTTTTATGTAAGCCTATTCACCCAAGCTGTGCCTGCAAATGGTAAACTGAGAAGAGTGCACTACCCTTGTAAACAAATATAAACAAATAACCACAGAGTCTTGTTAAATGCCGATAGACTCTTTTTGTCTATCTAGACGTGAAGTTTATAACTAACAGACTCTTTCTGTCTATCTAGACGTGAAGTTTATAACTAACAGACTCTTTCTGTCTATCTAGACGTGAAGTTTATAACTAACAGACTCTTTTTGTCTATCTAGACGTGAAGTTTCTGACTAACACATTAAGCAATGGCAAGTAAAGCAAAAAGAGCATGTTAAAATAATTCATGATCTTTAAAACACTGTCCGCATAACTGCAGGCATAGCTACAAGGCTATGTGGTTGCCAACATTAGCTTAATGCTAGCTTTGCATGCTACACACAGCACAATATTAATCACTAAATGCATGGACTTCACATATCTTTTAACTTAACAGTGTACAGGAGTAAGCAAGAATTTTCAATTATTACATCAAACAGGTCCCCCCGTAAGACACTTCCATCATCTTTTGGGTTGGTGGTGCATGCTCACTGAGGAGTTCCTCATGAAAATTAAACTGTTATTCATAAGTCTGACCCCTATCGTGCAAAACCTTTTTTGAAGCTTACCTCATGCGTGGTTATGAAGCATGTTTTATTCGCTAGGCATGTATGCCTTTTTGACTGTTGATACTCGAAATAACCATTTTCTGTATTCTGGGTCAAGAAGATTTAGTGGGTTATTTGTCTGGAGGAGGAAGACAGAAGCTACTAGTGTAAGGGAGATAAGAAGGAAATCCCCCATACAACTGTTAACTTGTCTCCATAATTAATAAGCCTTTGGGTAGGACCAGACTTTATGCAGCAGATCAACTGGCCTATCTTGACAGCTACAGCAAACTGTTAACACAAGAAGAGAATGTTCCAAGTCCATCACAGAACCAATCCAATACCCCCCATTCTAAAAAGTATCTTTTTAAAAAAGATGAAGACAACTAGTAGCATGGAGCAAAGTGTTCTGTAAAGCAGGCAATAGACTCTTCATTGCACTCTTGGTCCATCCTGCTTGCATTTTCCTGCAGCAGTGATTTAGGTTTAACTGAGTCATTAGTAACTATAAGGCCTGTTAGGTGTGTTAGTTTCAGGCCTGCACAATTCCGAGGTTCTTTGCCAGTATGAGGAAAGGGTGCAGGCCTAGCTTAACTCTCAGAGGACAGCGCATCACTGCATAATTGATTGATAGATATTTCCAGTGGTCCTTGGGTGAAAGTCCTCATCTATACTGTAGAAAATGAAAAGATGTAAACAGTCTTTCACCAACAATGACTGGTTTAATCTGCTAACCAATGGCTCTTCTCTTTCCAACTATCAGTCCATTCAGGCTTGCCTCCCACCTGCAAGTTTGGGCATCCCCAGATGGGGGTGGCAGACCCCCACAAGAGCTGATGGTTAGGCAAAATGTGAGAGACATTTAAGGGCTTTCCATGATTCATAGAGTATAACGCATTACTGCAAAAATGTAGGAAACCCCTGGGTACACTACACTATACTATACTATACTATCATCTAGGCTGACTCTTCCCTTAAGACTGTTGACTCTATCCTGTCCTGTTCCGGCAGAGAATTCCATTTAAATTTAAGCAGATGGAAAGTGGAAAAGTATCTGCTAGAGAGATTTTGTGGCAGTCTAGTTATCCATGTTTTGAGTCCCTGCCTCCAGATGTGAAGCAGGGCATATTTTTTTATAGGTTCATAGGTTCATACTAGGCTATCTGCCCTAGGGCATTTATAAGCCTAGCCAGAGTGTGTGTGGCTTTCACCACCCCTTTGGATGAGAATACTATACCCATTAGTTTGCTGTGCCTCTGTCCAGCAGTGATACAGAGATGATTCCCGGGGTAAACCTACGATCTCCCATCCACTCGTCATCATTTCTCTTGAACAGAGTCAGTGAGGGGCTCTGCCTCACATGGGCTGGGATTCTGTTCCATAGTGTAGGGAGTCTCTGGGTGATGAATCTGTCCCTCCAGCACGTCCTATTTATATCCGTGTTGAGGTTTAAGTCTCTTGCTCTCGTGGCTCTGGTGGATTTGGATTTTTTTGAGGTGGAGCATGTCCATTAATTCCGGGTTGGACATGGCCTTGTATGTCAGGCACAGATCACCTCTGAGCAGACGGTATGCGACTGAATAGAGCTGGAGTTTCTTCAGTCGGGCATCGTATGACATATGTTTGAGCCCCTTTATCCTTTTGGTGAGGAACCTTTGGGGTCTTTCCAACTGCCGCAGGTGTCGGGTAAGGTACATTCCGAATGGGGCGTTGTACTCAATCATTGGTCTGATAAGTGAAGAGTACAGGGGTACAATGACCTCTCCTGATCTGGATGTGAATCCCTTCATGATCAGGTGGGCAATGGAGAAGGTCTTCCTAACCACTTTGGCAATGTGAGTGTCAAAAGAGAGGTTACTGTCAACTTGGGTCCCCAGGTCCCTGATAACTTCTTCCGTGTTTAATGGATTACCACCTATGTGGTAATTAGGGGTTACCTTGTTTTTCCCAAAGGGTATGACTATACATTTTTTGGCATTTAGCTTAAGGCCATGGCTCTGGCACCAGTTATCCATTTCTATGAGACCTTTCTGGAGGATGTCTGTGTCTGATGGAGTGTCAATTATGGTGCCCAGTTTGCAGTCATCTGCAAATTTTGTCAGCCACAATCCCCCTATGTTTGCCTGCACTTCAGGAAAAATAAATGCCGAACAAGAGGGGACCCAGGACTGAGCCCTGTGGGACACCGCTCGTGACCGGCTGAGAGTCTGACATGGCACCAGCAACTCTAACCCTGTGTGTTCTGTCCTTGAGCCAGTTTGCAACCCATCTTGTGACATATGGGTTTACATCTAAGCTGGTGAGCTTTTCTATGATGACCGAGTGGGGTATTGTGTCGAACGCTTTTGCTAGGTCAAGGTAGGCTGTGTGAACTACATTACCCTCATCAATGGCTTTAGTGACTGTTTCGAAAAAGTCGACCAAGTTCAAGAGGCAGGATCTGCCCTTGACAAAGCCAAATTGGGTAGGATCCAGTGTCTGTAGGTCCCCAATGTCTTTATTTATGAGTTCCATTATGATCCTCTCCATAGCTTTGCAGACAAGGCTCATCAAGCTTATGGGGCGGTAATTTCCAGGGTCCGTAGAAGCACTGCCTTTGTGAAGTGGGACCACAGTTGCCGTACGCCATTCTTTGGGTACGTATCCTGTAGTAAGGCTAAGATTAAACAGCAGCCTTATGTGTGGGTTTAGTTCCTCATTGAGTTCGTGTAGCACACAGCCGGGGACACCGTCCGGTCCCACTGATGCTGTTTTTTTTTTTTTTTAGAGAGAGCAGCTCTCACCTGGGCATCTGAGATGTTTGGGAGGCTAGACTCTGGTGGGATAGATATTTCTCCTTTTGAGGGGGAGGGAGGGTAGAAATTTGCATTGAACCTGTCTGCCAGTATGTTGGCAATGTCTGTGGGTTCAGTGATTTTTTTATCATTTTGGACTAATTCTGAGCATATCTGGGAGTTTCCACCCAGGTTTCTAACATAGCTAAAGAAGGCTTTATGATTGTCTTTTGTGTCATTAGCGATTTTTCTCTCAAAGTTGGCCTTGGATGATTTTATGAGTGATCGTAGTTTTTTGCTAGTATTGATCAGAGATGCCTTCCCTTTTAGGGATTTTGCTCTGTCATGTAGTAGCTTTCTCCTCTTGTTGTAGAGTTTGTTTATGGCTGGGGTCCACCAGACTGGGCGCCTGCCTTTGGTGGAAAGGGTCTTGATTTTATTAGGGATTGCTTGATCCATACATTCCTGGAGGTGCTCGTAGAAGGCATTTGTAGGGGTTTCAGCAGCGTGGGTTGTGGTTTCCACTGGCTCGGGGGCCTTGAAGGATACCACTCCAGTCTTAAGAAGTGTGAAGTTTGCTTTTGAGAAGTTCTTCACTGTGGTCGTTTTTGCTGGGGGTGTCACAAGTTGTTTTGTAGGTCCACCATGTCTATATAAGTAGTAATGGTATGGTGTCACAAAAGCTTTAATTACAGCAATTCTTCCTAGCAGTTGAAAGTGAAGTTTGTACTAAGAATGGATTCATATAAATAGCTTTTGCCAGAGTGGCTTAAGGTTCCAGTTGGCCATTTGAGTGGGGTTGGGTGCAGGTGAATGCCCAAACATCTCCGCAGTCTCTTTCACCAACTAAAAGGAAACTGTTCATCCATGATATAAAAACTTTGAGCAGCTGGGATCACTGCATACATCTCAGATTTGTATATGATGAGCTAAAGCCCCAAGAGTTGCTGGGAACTTGTTAAGGGCATTTATGATGATTCAAGCATCTCTACTAGCAGGGTTTTGAGTAGGTATCATACAGTCACTGCAAAAAAGAAAGCATAGGTTTTGACTCCATACATATCCCATCTCATTATCATTTGAGAGTTAACAGCCTATTCAGGGGTTCCAAAGCTAAAAGAGTTAGGTAAAAGGACAAGGGGCAACCCTGACATGTACCTTTCAAAGGAAAGGGCTGAATAAACATGCCATTGACTAATACTGCAGCTTTGGGGGAGTTGTACAGTGCTTGGATTGACCTAATAAAGGCCATGGGAAACTGAGATAGGATAAAACCTCCCACAGGTAGGCCCACTTAGTGGAGTTTTAGGCCTCTCGAAGTCCAGAAGCAAAAGGCTATTACTGGTTTGGGGACAGATTCAAGCTCTTGCATATATAAACTGAGCATCATGACATGATCGTAGTTTAACCTCTCTTTGACAAAGCCTACTTGGATTGACAGAATAAAATTAGGGATAACACAAAACGGCCTGTTACCCAACATCAGTGCATAAACCTTGATGACTGCATTTAACAATGAGATGGGCCTATAGTTCTCCACTCGTATTAGGTTTAGGAAGGATTGTAATAAGAGATATCAAGCTGGAGAGACTGAGCTCACACTCAATCCAGGTAATACTGCAAAAGGGCTTTTAGAGGAAGTGTTAGCTGAGAATCAAGGAGCTTATATAATTCCCTGGTAGTCCATCTGGACCTGCTGGCTTAACTGAGGGTGTTTGTTGGATGGCTGCCCATACTTCAGATATGCCAGAGGGTTTACTTAGTTGCTCTGCGCAGTCTATCGAGATGGGGTAGTGGCTGGTCTCTTTGAATTTCATAAATCTAGACCTAATGTTCTTTGCACCAGTGAGAAACCTCCTAGTCTTTGAGAGTTACCATTGATATTAAGCCCTTCATCCTCCCCCTTTATGCCATACCAGCCAAAATCCTAAGGGAATGGATGCCCACTGCCCATGCTCTTGATCTAAGCCTCTGCAGGTAGAGTTGTGCTACTTCATTCAGGATGATGTTCATTTCTGTGTGCAGGGCACTATATTCCTTCATTTTCTGGGCATCTGTGAACTCATTCAGTTTGCACTGGATAAATGCTTGCTATAGCGTTTTTTTAAGACTTTCTTCTTTGTTTGAATCCACTACTGAAAGTAGAGATGGCAAGGAAAAAGGTGTGTTCAAATGTGGTGCATGTAATTTTTGCAAGGATATTTTGTGCACTGATCGAGCTTTAATAAAAGGTGAAACACTGTACATCAATAGTAAATATAACTGCTTATCAAAATGTTTAGCCTGTGCCATCCTATATAAGGGCTGTTCAGCTTTCTACATAGGAAAAAAACTGAATGTATGTTGAGGGATAGAATTTACAAACACTTGTACGCAATAAAGAAACAAAATGATACTAACATCCTCTTCAAGCATTTAAGTGCAAGTCCGGAGCACAAGTTTAAATTTGTAGCATTAGAACAACTAGTAAATCCCAGAGGGAAACCCTGGTGGTTATTTTTAAAGAAAAAAAGAGCTGATGTGGCAATTACATCTAAATGCATATAATCCTTCAGAGCTTAATGGTACACTGTCCATTGCATGTCTGCTAAAACTAAAAGCGTACCAATGCTGAAGGTGTTTTAGAAAAAGTTTCATATTTAAAAAAAATAAAGAAAGAAAGAAAGGGTTTAAGTACTTTAACAGTTAAAGTAATTAATTTTTGAGATCGCAAAACTGTATAAAATAATGGATTAAGTGGTGGTTACTGCTGCTTTAGTGACTGCCTTATACTACTTTGCCAAAAACACGTGTACTTAGGTCCACTTATATGAATGGCCCAGTGAAGAGGGGAAATCTTGAGTTTATTCCATAGCTTATTTTATTCACTCCCTGTTCTCAAACTACAAGCAGACAAAAAACAGCGAACCAAGTCCACGAAGTCAGTATGAAAGTTTGATAGTAATGGGGTTCTAACTTCCTTTTCATGCTCTCCTTCAGTTTTACTCCTTTTTAAAACTGATTATAGAGTCAAGAAATCTGAACTGGGATTTTAATATAATGTTTTACTCTCATAGCATTTTTTTTATGAGCACTTTGATACCAAAAAAAAGAAGTCAAATCAGCTTTGGTTTAAAATAGAGCAGGGACAAGCCCGCCAGTCATTAAGTTTACATTCAAGGGAGGTAATTAAAAATAAAGATTCAAAACCCTATCAAATAATTGCTTGACAAGGCTGTGCAGAGCAATAATTGTATGATATTTAAGAACAAATCATAGTCTCCATCCATCTATCTATCTATCTATCTACAACCCATTTTCCCATTTTTGCACATGGGATCAGGGTGTCACTTCAAATGTAACAATCATTGACAACCAAAGTTAACGCTGCCAGGTGGCTAGCCCTTCAGTGGAACAGATCGCAGTATGTTGGAATAAAATGTCAGAATCATGCCTCTTGACAACAGAATAAGAATCAAATCAAGTATGTCCGAGAACTATGATAATTTCAAATCATTTATTTAAATTAAGAATGACACTTATCTGTCAAAATGGAGAAGCTCTTTCACAAAGTAGAGTATGTTTGACAAGAGAAAGAGCCAGAATCTTTCTGACAGCTTCATCTGCCACCAAGACCTCCAATAAATCTAGTGTGATAAAGAATTCTAAATTAGCAACCAGGCCTGAATGCAATGCTAGCTGTTAACCCCAAATCAGAGGGAAAAGACCTCTCAACTATCCCTAGTTTGGAGGAACGTACCAATTTTCAAGGCTTGATTTACCCGTTCACACAGTTTTCTGAATCCTCACACATCCACTTGAATTCTGAAGCTGTTTAGCACACAGAAAATGACACTATGTGACCAAACACATTGGCAGCATACTTTAAAGAAAGAGGATAAGCATCTTATTTCTCCCTTCTCCAGGGGGAAAATGGCATTGTGTGGAAGAATTTTGCAATACATTTCATTAAAATCTAAAGACTTTTGCACTGATTCTGAAATAATGTGACTACAGTTTTCCATCATTTTTGTCACTCTTTTTTTTAAACATGTTTTTGAGTAGTATACTGCATTATTAATGGAAATGGGAAGAGTTACAGGCTATTTGATATTCATATTTTATGCTAATTAGATGTCCAGATCTTTGGTTGGAAGCACCTACTTCTATAGGGCCTTTGTAACTATCTTCAATGTCTGCAAGTTGACAGGTATGTATGGAAGTCCTCTGGTTCATACAGGGAGAGAGGCCAATGCTTGTGGGAAAAAGCCTAAAAAACACACACTTGTCAGCTACCAGTTTCTAACATCTTCCTTTGGGAAGTCATCCATCCCTGGTTAACTATCATACTGACAACACACCCCTTAGAGTTGAACTAGTAGTCCTGGACTTAGAGACACACACACACAGAAATTAGCCTTTGATCATCACGTGTCTACAGTGGTGAGGAAATCATTCTATTCTGCGCAACTTATAAACAAAGGTATGGCATCTAAGTCCAAGGAAGTCACTGTTCCACTGTATTTGGCATTCATCAGACTTATCATCGAGTACAATGCCCCCTTTGGTATGTACCTAACCAGGCATCCAACAACTCGAACTTCCACAGAGATTCCTCACTAAAAGAATACAGGGCATAAGTAATATGTCCTATGCTGACCACCTCAAGGCCCTATCCCTGTATTCTGTCTCCTACAGGCTTTTGAGGGGAGCTCTATGCCTGGCATACAGGGCATTGTCAGACCCCACTCTGATGGACCTCCTGCATATCCACAAAACAAACAGTACCAGAATTACCCGTTCTAAAGACTTAAACTTTACCTGTGAAACTACTGGAGAGATAAGTATGCATCCCAGAGACTACCCCATCCATGTGAAGCAGAGTTCCTCCCTAACCCAATTCAAGTGTAACTTGAAAACTGGATGGGAAACCGGAAATTCATCCCTGGTTTGGCACCTATGTCTCTAATGCAAACAGGTAACCTGTAAATGGTTCAACTCCTAGGCTCATGCTTACACTTATCCAGGGTGTCAGAACTTGTCAGAGATTTGGGATGCATGGCTAGGCTTAAAAAGGCCCTTGTGATAGTTAGCCTAGTAAACATCTATGAACCTATGAGTATAACTCACAAGTAGGTTGGAAAGGAAAGGTGGAACACTATGGAGTAGCATTTCCTTAAATGAAAAGATATTCTTTGTGAACTCACCACCTTGCCCTGTTAAAACAGGAATACTCGTCATTTATGATGAAGAATGGGATCTCTGGATTGATCACTCCCAGAATCTTCAAATGGGCCGTACCCACCCTTATTTCAATGTGAGGCTGGAACTGTGTCTAAGTCATCCATCAGACTTATGTTCTTCAGGTAATGTTCTTCAGGTTAAGGCTATGAGGATTATATCCCAGTCAATGGTCACTTGCCAAACATGTATTATCTTTCTCTCTCTAAACATGCGGTATACAAATTATCTTGTGACTATAAAACTAACTACAGTCTGTTTTTTGTTCTAAGCAGCAGGGAGATCACAACTCTCTTTCCAAAGCCTGAAAGGCAAGAATTGCTGGCTTCAATGTGGGCACATTTAGATGTTATATTCTATCCAATGGCAAGGCAACATTTGCTATGGTCTCTGGGATCGATACTGAACAAAAAAGATCAGGCAGGTACATGCCCTAGTATGTTTTGAAACACTAGCACTCCTCTCCTTGGGGGTTTACACAGAACATCTATCTTCTTTCAAGCTGAACGGTGAGAATCTTTGTACTATCAGTTCAGAAAAAACATCCATGCAAGACATAGGCTTCAAATATCCATAATGAATTGTTAAGACTGGCAAGAAAGTCCTAGGAAGCACAGTGCCAGGTGCATCCTTCTAGATACAATGCATAAAAACTATGACATTTGCTGAACAGAGGTGTGCATACCCTACAATGAGGGCAATACAGAAGAAAAGACAGGTGTCAAGGAGAGGGTCCTCAAGAACATTTTCAGTTGTTATTCACATCCACGAACCCCTCTAATAAAGAGTTTTAAAGTGCAGCAAACAATAAAATCTTAACCAAGTAGGAGGTCTCAAGTGCTATAAATAAAGTACAGTTGTGTACCTACCATAAATGTAGATGTTCGAGTGTATTCACTGTTGCAGTCATTACACTTGGGTTATCCTGCTGGCAGGCTACCCGCAGTCGGCCTGAATTCCAAAGTCCTGGTCCGGCATCGGTTGCTGTCACCTCTTCCCTGACGTCAGTGCACCAGGGGTATAAAAGATGCAGCCGATGCCATTTTCTTCAGTTTTTCTTGCCCCAGATGTCTGGTGCCCCCAAAATGGTAGGCTAAAAAACTCTGATCATAAAAAAGCATGCACATAACCTTCATCTACAAGCAAATACACCACATAGGTTGTATAGAATAGAGAAGTACAGAGAAGTCCTAGCAATGAAAGGGGGATGGTGGGAGGGTAACCTGGACTGCAACAGTGAATACACTCGAACATCTACATTTATGGTAGGTACACAACTGTACTATGTTCATCATGTTTCACTGTTGCAGTCATTACACTTGGGTTGAATCCCAAAGCTGAGGTTGGGTGGCTGGACCTAAATAGAATTAGGAGTGGCTATGAGGCCCTGCAGAACTGCAGTGGCAAAGCCTGCTCTCGATTTAGAGTAAAGAGGTAAGTGGTAGTGCTTTGTGAAAGTGTACACTGAAGTCCAGGTTGCAGCCTCCAAAATGTCCTTGGTTGGTACTCCTCTGAGGAAGGCTGCTGAAGTGGCTGCTGCTCTGGTAGAATGTGGCCTGATGCCCTTAAGCACTGATTTGCTATGTTGTGAATAGCAGAAACGAATGCAGTGGCCTATCCATTTTGAAATAGTCTGCTTTGAATTAGCTTTCCCTTGTGATCCTGCAGCATATGCCACTAAAAGTTGCTCAGTCTTTCTGAAAGCTTTAGTCTTGTCCAAGTAAAAGCGTAGCTGTCTGTGTATGTCCAAAGAATGCAGAAGTCTCTCCCCCTTATTCTGCGGGTTTGGATAAAAAGTAGGCAAATGTATGGTTTGGTTAAGGGCCATACTGGACACTACCTTAGGCATTAATGTTGGGTTTGTCCTTAGAGAAACCTTGTCCAGATGGAAAATAATAAAAGGTTCCACAGCCATTAGTGCCTGTAATTCTGAGACTCTTCTTGCTGAAGTTATTGCTAGGAGAAGAGCTGTTTTCCATGATAAGTATTTTATCTCAGCTGTATTGGTTGGCTCAAAAGGAGGTAGTGTGAGTTTTTCCAAGACAAAATTGAGGTCCCATGCAGGTACTGGAGCTCTCCTTGAAGGTCTTATGTTTTTGGCCCCTCTGAGATACTGCCTTAGCAGTGGATGAGAGAAAATAGGTGGGTCCGTATTGTAAAGAGCTGAAATGGCAGAGGCATGGATCTTAATTGATGAGAAGGATAGGCCTTTGTCCAGCATCTCAGTTAGGTATTGCAAAATCTGAGGAATATTTGGAACAAGCGTGTCAATTCCTTGTGCCTGGTTCCAAGCACAGAATTTCTTCCATTTTTCTGCATAAGATTTTCTGGTGCTGGGCTTCCTGGCCTCCAAAATAACATCCATAACTGCTTTAGAGAGAGATGTGTTCTGAATGGTTACATTATCCGCCATGCAGCTAGACTTAGGGTTCTGAGTTGGCTGTGTAGGATCCGATTGTTTTGTTGGGTCAGCAAATGACGAATTTGAGGTAATGTCCAGGCTGGGCCTTGAGACAAGCTCTTTAAGATTGGGTACCAGTGCTGGCAAGGCCAGTCTGGGGCAATCAGGATCATTTTTGGCTTCTCTTGTCTGACCTTTAGGAGTACCTTGGGGAGGAGAGGCAGAGGATGGAAGGCATAAACTGAGAGGGCTTTCCAGCTGAATGAAAGGGCGTCCACTTCTCATGCTTGTTCGTGATAAGTCAGAGTGCAGAATCTTTGCAGCTGGCAAGTGTGAGGGGAGGCAAATAGATCTATGTCTGGGCATCCCCATTTCCCTGTTATCATTTTGAAGATTTGTGGATCTAGTTTCCACTCGTGAGGATCCATGAGGTTTCTGCTTAGTTCGTCTGCCAAGGTATATGTCTTTCCTGGCAGGAATTGTGCTTGCAGGTGTACTTGATAAGTCAATGCTGTGTTCCACAAAGTCATGGCTTGTCTGCAGAGGGGATAGGAATGTATGCCTCCTTGCTTGTTTAAGTACCACATGACTGTAGTATTGTCCATCTTTATCAGCAGTTGTCCCGGATGAAGTAGGTCCTTGAAGGCTGTCAGGGCATTCTGTACAGCTAGCATCTCTTTTTGATTGATATGAAGATGCATTTGGCTTGTGGGCCATGTTCCCTGAATACATTTTCCTGCCATGTGTGCCCCCCAGGCATAATCTGATGCATCTGTTGTTAGTGTCTGCCTGGCTGTAGGTAAAGCGAATGGCTGTCCCTTGTTGTGGTGACAGGCCTGTGCCCACCATCGAAACTCCTGTTGCAGGCAGGGAATGAGAGTAATTAATGTTTCCAGGCTGTGGCAATGTTGAGTCCAAACACTTTTTAGATACCACTGTAGTTTCCTCATATGCAGTCTTGCATATGAAATTAGTAGAATGCAGGATGCCATGTAGCCCAGAGCCTGCATAATTTTTCTTGCAGATAACTGGGACTTTGTTGCCATGTTTTCGAAGTAAGAAGTCAGTTTCCTTTGTTTGTCTGGCGTGAGATAAGCCATCTGGGCAGTTGTATTTAAGCTTGCACCCAGGAATATTATCTCTTGAGAGGGTACTAGTTTTGATTTATTTTCGTTTACTGTGTACCCTAGGCAAATTAGCAATCTTTTTACAAACACCAGATGCTTTAGTAGAATGTCTTTGGTCTCTGCTTGAATAAGGCAGTTGTCCAAGTAGGGAAATATTTGAATTCCTCTTTGTCTGCAAAATGCAATTACTGGTGCCAGGCATTTTGTGAAGAACCTGGGCTCAGTAGATAAGCCAAAGGGCAGTGCAGAGAATTGGTAGTGCATTGAGCCAGCTATGAATCTGAGGTATCTTCTGCAAGATTGTCTGATTGGGACATGAAGGTATGCCTCTTTGAGGTCCAAAGTTGCAAGCCAAGCCTTCTTGCCCAGCATGGGCAGAAGCTGCTGCAGAGTCACCATTTTGAATTTTGGAACGTCCAGAAAAGCGTTTAGAATAGACAGGTCCAGAATTGGTCTACAGGCTTTGTCCTTTCTTGGTACTAAGAAAAGTCTTGAGTAAAATCCCTGCTCCTGCTCTTGTTGTGGCACTGGCTGAATAGCCCTCATGACCATGAAAGATGAAACTTGTCTTTGTGCCTCCGCCCATTGATTGTGTGGCAGGTCTGGCATACCTTTTGCCTTTGGAAGGGTGTGAAAGTGGACCCTGTAGCCCTGAGAGACTATATTTAAGAATCATTTGTCCGGGATGATCCTATGCCAATTTTGTGAAAAAAGTGCTAGCTTTCCCCCTAAGGGAGCTGCCAAAAGATAAGTGCTTGGCACTGGTAGAGGGAAGTCATTGGGACTGTTTCCTATAAGGCTGTGACTTGTCTTCTCCAATTTTGGAGGTAGAAGCACCCCATTGTCTGGGCCTGTATGAGCCCTGGGGCTGTTGCCTCCTTCTAGTGCGTCTGAATCTGTCTCTTTGTGGCCTGTCTGACACTGGAAAGGACCAATTCTTAGAAGGCCGGTTCCTGATAAATCTGGGTGGCTGTACCTGTAAGAAATCCTTTACTGTCTGCATAGATTGAGATTTATCCTCCATTTTCTTCAACACCTCTTCTGCCTTAACACCAAACAAAGTATCACACTGTAATGGAGCATCCAAAAATTTTGCCTTAACATGATCAGGCAGATTCTGTTCCTTTAACCAAGTATGCCTTTTAATAACAGAACCTGTAACAGCAGCCCTGCACGAGGCCTCCAGTGAATCATAATCACATTGCAAAGTATGTTTTCCCACTTGTTCAGCTGCATGCAATAAATCCTGCAATTCTTTGTTCTCAGAACATTCAGAATTTGTCAACATTTTTTGTTTTAGCAAAGATATTAAGTATTGCTGTTATTTGAGCATATGAAACTGACAATTTAAAGCCCTTACAGCCAAGGTAGCAGAAGTGTAGACTTTTTTCCCCCATCTGTCCAGAGCCCTAGAATCTCTATCTGAGGGGACAGGGTTTAAGCAGAAGCAGCCTTGACCCCTTTGGGACCCTGTGAGATAATTTCTGGGTCAGCAGCAGGGTTTTTATATAGAAATTTATGGGAATCTGGAACCCTGTAGTATCCGTCCAGCTTAACAGGTGCAGGAGGTAAAGAGTCTGGAGACAGGTCGGACTCTGAAAATACATCATCTACTATGTCTAGAACAGGAGGAACTGCAAGAGGTCTGTGCTGAGGCAGTAACAGAAAGTCTCTAAGCCTTTTCTTGGAATCTGAATAATCCTGGTTCTCCCAGTGGAAATGCTCCCTCATGGTATGCAGGGTTTCCCCAAATGAGTAATCCTCAGGAGGAGAAGCTGAAGGAATAGAATCTTCAGCATCAGAATCCTCATAATGAGGAACAGAATACCCCTGTTCTGAAGAGGAATCAGAGGAAATGGAAATTTGATCAGAGGAATCATATTCAGTATCTTGCCTAGGCCTCTTTTCAGGAGGGGGATGGGAACCCCTGATCAAAGTAATTAGGTCTTTGGCCATTTTGAGCATCTGTTTCTTAGGCATAGAAGTCTGTCCTGGAGAATGCTGTACTTGTTTCCTTGTCTTTAAAACTGCTTTAGACTTTGTCTTGGTTGCTGAAGTAGGCTTTATAT